>NC_040037.1:14868284-15063417 GCF_003713205.1 Coffea eugenioides
ATTAATCATGAATGCTTACTATAATAGTATGCACTTTGTAATGTGAAATTCAAATAAGTGCTGAATCAGTGATCATGAAATATGCACTCCATGTATTTGCTGGCTATCTAGTTCAATTTCAGTATATGAGTGTGATTTTGTGTCTCTTTTTTGAGCACTTTTGAGGTGATGGCAAAATCTTTTCATGCAATACGAAGTCAATTTTACAAGTTTCCACCAAAAAAAAGAGTAATTTTAGTATCTCAAATTGACAAACAAGTTTCCACCAAAAAAAAGAGTAATTTTAGTATCTCAAATTGACAAACAAGTTTCCACCAACAAACAAGTTTCCACCAAAAAAAAGAGTAATTTTAGTATCTCAAATTGACAAACAAGTTTCCACCAAAAAAAAGAGTAATTTTAGTATCTCAAATTGACAACAAAGCCAACGCTAGTTTTTGGTTTGGTTTTATCTGTAAATCAGTAAATCATTATCAAATTGCTCCTTTTTTTCTTTCTTTTCTTTTGGGTATACTTAAATTAACCAATGCATATATTTTCAAAAAGACCCTCACTTAGGTATGTATCCGTCCAATATTTAGTCAAAAGTGATGTCAAAAGCATACAGAAGATCTTGTTTACTTTGTTTCACGACCTCTCTCTCTCAAACCATTGCACAAATGCCTGAAATCTAATTTTTACAATGAGGGTGACAGATTGAACATTGTGCTATTCTCAAGTATAAATGAAAGGTAGATTACAATGAATTTCAGCCTCGGATTGTCCATGACGATTTTAGAGGGCAAAATAATGGTTCGGGTAAATGACTCCAACGGTACTTCAACTTTAATCAGTGATCCTATTTTGATCTTTAACATTTAGAACTGTGTATTAGGTCCCTTAATTTAAAATTTTGGTTCTAGAAATTTGTTTCTAACCGGTCCCTCCAAGCCAAAATTAAGTATGTCAACCCTTGAGGTTTGATGCAATATTTGTTTTCCTCCTCTAGTGTAAATATGGGACATATTAGTCTGTAAAAAGGAAAATATTAGCCGTCTGACGGTTTACATAAACCTAAAAGGAGGACTTGCTCTTACCAAATAACAAGCAAAGTACTAGCTTATTTTTATAGGAATTTGCTAACTTTATTAATCATTATTATTATCGTTAGCATCATCATCATTCGATTTAAAGTCTAATAAAATCAAATATGCATGACATTAAACATTAACCCAACAAAAATGAGAAGAGATTTTAAGAAAATAAACAAAACAGAGTTCCTTTCCTTTTATCAATTTAATTTCGTTTGTATATTTAATATTGTAGAGTATATGATAATTTTTATCATACAAAGAAGACAAAAAAGATAAAAGTAAATAATAATTCCTGTATTTTTTTACCTAAAAAAAGCAAACAAAGAAATAAAAGTAAAAAATGTAAGGTTAATTTTTATTTCAATTTTTTGGCATCCTTTTAATGTAAAAATTTGTCATCTTCTCCGTAGTATTGACTCCCAAAAATATTGTCTTATTTTCCCTAAAATCTTTTTTTGTTCATGTTGAATTAATCTTTGTCTTCGTATATATCACTTTCAGTCATGGCTTCAGGCTGAATAATAATGATAACAATATATTAAAGTTAGCAAAATTCTTTAACTATAAGGCAATATTAGGTTTGTTATATTTTCTTAAAGTGAAAATTTTCATTTCTTTTAGTTTGCATAATTTATTGGAAGGATAATCTTGTTGTTTTTGGTTAGTCGACTCAGTCAATCATTAAATACTTAATCATTAGAATGTTTGTGCTAAGGAGGACACTCTGTGGGCAAGACGAGTGCACAGTGCTTTCAGTGTCCTCAAACTAATTCATTTTAAAAAATAATAATTCATTTTAACCAATTTAATCCTCAAACTAATTTTTCACTTTCAATCATAGATATGAACTCCATTTCCCTTGGCAATGTGTTATTTTTTAAATTTAGTCCCGTATGAAAATTATGCTCAACCTCATGAAATGTGTAAAATGTAGTGTAATATTTCCCCCAATAAATAATTCCTTGAACTTGATCAATTATCCAAGTGTCCTTGAAATTCAGCCATTGAATTGATTGTAGGACACTGACACATGCCCAAGTTTAGTTTTCCCACTAAAAAACGCACAACAATTTTTACACATTATAGCAAACAGAAGAGAAGGTCACCGTCAAAATGTGAAAAAAAAAAATGGGTTAACAACATAAAAGCCCCCAGTGGTATAATTATCATACATAAAAGCTCCCTGTGGTTTCATATCATATGCAATTATTCTGAAAAGTCAACGGAAATCGTTAAAACAGACGGAGCTGAATGAAAAGACAAAAATACCCTTTTGATATAAGCGAAAATTGCAGAAGCAATTTTGAGGTGCGAGGAAGGATGAGTCCAAGATAGGGAGGGACAGAGCAATCCAAAGCAAAAAGGCAGAGACTTTGATATCAGAAGCTATTGGAAAGAGAAGAAGAAGGGTTCCCGAATACTGTGGGTGTTTCTGAGGAATGGCAGAGCTTTGCTTGGTGGCTTCACATGGCTCCCATCCTGGGCTATTTGTCCATCCAACTGAACAAGGAGGCTTAGGCAGGGTCTTTAAGTCTGCTTTGTTTCAGCTCAAATTCAACTCACTGAGCTCCCTTCCCAGTGCTGGACTTGATTACTAGTTTCAACATGTTCAACATTTTTGGTTTATTGTAGGTTGCTACACTGTTAGTTGTCAAGTGGATAAGAGTGTTATCAAACTTTCCTGACAAACACGGGATCCTATCAGGGTTCTTTGCAGCCATGGTATTACAAACCAAGGCTGCATTGGACAGAGGATCAATCAGAAGCAGTGGGCAAATCCCAAACAGAAAGAACTTTGATTTGATCCCAAGTGAGCTTGAGGAAGACATCGTCGACCACTTTCTGCACTTTCCCTTCAATATTTACAAACAAAATATAAGCAGATATATTTTCCCCCGCTGGTTGCTGCACTTTCGGTTTCCTTTGCTGGCTTTGAGAACTACATCATCCTTTGCTGGCTTGCAACCTCTGGTTGATTGATTACTTACAATTTTTCACAGGCTTCGAATGCTGGCTTGAGAACTGCTCTGTGTCCTTCAATTTTGGTCGAAGCCGAAGACCAGAACAAGTTCTCTTTTCATTAAAGGGTGAAGGGTAAAGTAGGCATATCAGGTGAAAGTTTGTGGAAGAAATCTATTTTCCGCAAGAAACACCCGCCTTTCCGGTGCATTTAAGACAAACGCCGTAAATTTGATGATTTCCGTCGACTTTTCAGAATAATTCAAACCATGGAGTATCGACGCGTATGATATGAAATCACAAGGGGCTTTTCTGTATGATGACTATAACACTGGGGGCTTTTTTGTTTTTAACCAAAAAAAATTAAACTTTGAAACTTTATTCTAATAATTATTACCATAACAATAAATTCCAAAAAAAAAAAGAAAGAAAATTTCCAAAAATGTTCAGCAAAAACTGGACTTTGTGAACGCCAATATCCAACCCATTTTTGAGGGGACGAGTCTAAATGATGTGTTATTGCTTAGTTGTGTTTGGCGAAGAAAAAGATAAAAAAAGGGCGCTGGTGACTCAACATCTCACCCGGCTGAATCGTTCATTCGACTCTGAGGAGGTGCCGGCCGAAGAAAGGCTTTTTGAGCTGAAGGAATAAGAGAAAGTTGGGGGCATTAATCTGGGGATGGTGAGAAGAAGTCTACAACAAAGTGTTCTTGAGAGTGAAGACACCATTGAAGTAGAAGAAGAGAAATAATCTGATAAAATTTGAGGGAAATTGAAATGAAATGTTGCTTTTGAAAAGAAGAGTAGATAGATCTGCGGTGAGATTTTGAGGTGGTATAATTGTGGTGAAGCATAAAATAATTTGCCATCAATAAAGAAGCAAAAAGGATATGAATTTTCACCATTTTGGTACGATATGAACACTAAATCTGTTGATTGTAGAAGTTTAGTCCCGTGTGACAATTGTGCCCAATCATGCCCCCGTCCGGCCATGCGGAACACGTAAATGTGGTGGCACAGCTGCAAAAGTCCCACATTGAAAGTGAAAAATTAGTTTGAAGACTAAATTAATTAAAATAAACCATGAAGAATGAAATTGATTTTAGTGAAAAAGTTTAGGGATCAAAATGGTGAAATTTCCTTTTATTTTTTTACACCACAATCCTATTTTTTTTTTTATTTTGTAAACTAGAGATTTTGGATTTTAAACTTCCTATTTACACTCCTACTTTGCCTCCCAACTCAACCCTCCTCTCCCCCTCCCCCCACCACAATCCTACTTATTTACATCCTATCTAAATTTATTTACACTTATTTAAACCTCAAGAGCTAGCAAGTTGGTTTGGACTGGAACCTATCCAAATATATATCTTTATTACAAGTTTTTTTTTAAACAAAAATATTAGAGTTAAACTTTACTCACAAGTTTTTTTCCAAAAACATTAGAGTGCCCCCTTAAGCATGCGTCTCTGCTAGTCTTGCTTCCCTAAATTTAACCTCTGGGTCCGCCAATGGCAATGTAGAATTAAAGAAAATTTCATCAAAAATCTATAAGAGATAAATTTCATAAAATCAATGTATATAAGAAGGCAATTTACACACATAAGAGTACGCGTAGGAGAAGAAGATTAATGCTAATAATAATATATTAATTGCACACTATAATAACAAGCCTATTGAATTTCACATTTTTCAATTGATGACAATAATAAGATTTCCTATTTATAGACTAGATGATTTGGTAAATAAATTTTGACAACTATAATGAATTACCTAATTATAAAATACCAAATCCTATATATTAAAACTACTATAATTTGACTCTAATAAATTACTAAATACTTACCTTAACTAAAATACTTCTACTAAACTAGAAACTTCTATTTTTTAGGTTTGATTTAACATGCCCAACAAGTTATTCACAAATACTACTTTGATTGAACTTATGGCTACCATTGTTTCTTGTTTAGACTTAAAACCAAAACTTTTCATGTTTTTAGGTTATTGAACGTTTGATTTTCAAATCCTTCTTTGATATTTCTTATGTTCACAACTAGCCCTTAATAAGAAACTTCAACATATTTCGTTAATGATTTTCTAAGAAATGAAAGTAAAAGGAAAAAAGATAGAGAGAGAGCTAAATAAAAGACAAAAAAAAAAAAGGTATAGAGAGCAAATAAGTTGGGTCCTAGGATTCCCAATCAATACCCTACCATTCTCATATTTAACTGGGCATCATTGACCTTAAATCCCATAATTTTTAAATCCATTCCGATCCTTCCAAATTTCCTTTGGCGTTGGGCATAGATATCCTATTGAGACTTGGAATTATTTTCCACGGGTAGTTCGATTGGAAAAGAGTAAAAATAGCAGTATTCGACAAAAACGAATTAAACCCTCAATGGACTAAAGTCACTATGCTGTTGAGAGTCATTTTCTGCAATTTATGAGAATGGTTTGACACCCAAAACTTTGACTTGGAGCTGGGCTCGAAACCGCAAACTCCATCCTTTATGCCGACACGAGACACGGAGACAAAATAAAGTGGTTCCGAATAGGCCAAGCAGGTCTATCATTAAGTTCTGCTGGCACGTTAGCTGTGTGGGTAAAATGACTCAATCGTGTCCTGAGTATTGTATGGCGGAAAGCCCATCTTAGCGTTATGGCAGGGCATCTAGGCATGGCCATGGTTCCACTTGGAACCGGGAACCGGACCGGAACCGAACCGTTTGGAACCGGACCAGAACCGGAACCAGAACCGTGGAACCAGAACCGTAGTAGAACCTTGGATAAAGGTTCCGGTTCTGGTTCTCTAAAAAATAGAACCAGAACCAGAACCGTCGGTTCCAGAACCGTTAAAAAATTTAAAAATAATTAATATAAAAAATAATAAAAGTAGAGGCATCATGATGCCACCACAATTTTTGCTCTCAATTTTTGCTCTCGGGGGCTCCTCCTGACTTGCACAAAGGTCCTCAGGCTCTCAACGGAAGAAAGAAACAAAGCAAAGGATAGAAAAAAAACAAGAAAGGTGGCTGCCTGCTAAATTTGACAAATTGGGGGTTAGGGTGAATTACAAGTTTACAACGTTACAATTCAACGTTGTAATTTTGTCCAAATTTTCAATACAACGTTACAAATTTGGAACGTTACAATACAACGTTCCAAATTTTTAATTTCATTTTGTCCTATAAATAAGACTTGAAATTTTATTTTCTACTACACCAAAATCAATCTTCTCTCTTCCATCTCTAAACTACTCTCAATTTCTTCATCTATTATCTATTTATTATTTCGTACTTTGTAGAATAATAATAAAATTAAAATATGATATTTATTTTGTATTTATTTTTTTACATTTTATTTAAAATTTTAAATATATTGTTATATTCGTATTAAAATTGGTAAGGATAAGAAATTAAATTAAATTGTATATAACCATACGGAACCGGAACCGGAACCAGAACCATAAGGAATCGAAATCAGAACTATGCGGTTCTGGTTCTACCTTTTTGAAGAACCAGAACCGCCGGTTCTGGAACCAGAACCAGAACCATCTTATATGGTGCGGTTCTGGTTCTACCTCTTTGAAGAACCAGAACCGGCGGTTCTGGAACCAGAACCGTTGGTTCTGGAACCGTGGCCATGCCTAAGTGCATCAAAGAGCGAGTACCTGCTTCAAAAGATGCTCATTTTCTGGTAAACGTCTCTTTGACGAAAACATAATGATTCACTCATTGTTGTTGAGCCAAGTGACAATGAAGTCGATACCTGTTAAGGTCTTGTTTTTTCGATTGCTTTAGATTTTATAAAATTTGATTATAGAAATTGATTATAAAGAATAATTAGTATCAGTAAAAACTACTATTTGGGTATTATAGATTTTAGCTACCAAATCTATAAGCAAGATATAAAAGCAATAAAAAACGTCACAAAAACTAATTTTTCAACATCATAATCTATAATCAGTTGCAATAATGAATCAAGAACAACCCCAAGACTTTTATGAATGGAGAAAATAACGTTAGAAGAATCACTTTCAAAAGGGATCCGACTGTTTGATTTTAGATTAGTTAGGATCCAACGTGATTATCAGATTATGGGGGTATTACACACAAAAAAAAAAGGCATAATGGATTGAGAATGTGGTAAATCATTACAAATTGATGCTCATTCTTTTTTTTTTTTTTAAACTAGAGGTGTGAAATTTAAGAAACAAAAAGAAAAAATGGTAAATTTTATATATACTGATATTATATACACAATCACTGTTAAATTTATGATACATGTGCAAAAATTGGATTTTAAAGATAAATTTTGCATAGTTATCAGTCATCCAAAACTGATAATATGTACACTATTAGTGTACGAAAAATTCATCCAAAGAAAAAATTTAGGATATCTAGTTCTTGAATTCGCAATCTTAGTTAATGGATCATGACCCTCTCGACAAATGAATGTTTGTTAGAGCATTCATCACGTTGAAGTCTTCGTGAATGCATTAATGAATGATAGCTAATAAGACAAGCAGCGGTTTAAGCAGTGAAGCAGCAAGTTTTGACTTCTTGCAATGCCAAGATAGGACAGCAATATAAATGAAATTAGAAGGTCGCAATCGCATTTGAGACAACAAAAGGCTTCATATGCCGTTTGTCAAGAAAATTGGCTTAGGATGTTCACATTGTAAGTTTTCAATTTATATTTCTTTTTATTCTATTTTATCAAAAAAAAAAATCAATGAAGTAGGACGTACATATGTTTCCCGGCAAAAGCTCTGTCAAATTCGACATTTACCAAAAGAACTTGAGGAGTACTTTTATTAAGTGTGTGTGTTTCTGATGCGCACTGGTTATGTGGCACTGTATATAACTAGTTTATCCCAAATGCCAAATTTGATAATTTTGACACCAAATAATGACTTGAGTTCCTACACCTTCTTCCTGAAAAATATTGCTTCATTTTACTCCATATTTGAGTACACCGTATTTGACGGTTACGTATGACCAGTTTGCCTTGCAATTGAACCATATATGTTGAACTAGGAAAAAGTGTTAATGCGAGATAAGGGAAAGAACCATTGTTTCGAAAATCGGACCGGATTGGCTAGTTCGACCGATTGGCCGTGAACTGGTCATAGTTTCTGTCCGGTTCATACCTTGGGTTAATTGAAGTTAAAAACTGGTAAGAACCGTTTGAACTGGATTGAACCGTTGAACCGGTGGTTTTTTGTTTTTGTCTATTAAATTGAAATATATATATATATATATATATCTATAAGAATAGGTTTTCCTTAACCCTAAAGACTAATTATTAAATGCCACATCCACTCGCTTTCTTCTCATTTTTTTGCCTTTTATCAAGTTTGCATCTCTGTTTTCTATTTTCCTGACTTTCTTCAAATTCCAAACTTCTTTTTTTTTTAAGTTATAATCTCTAAATCCCAAAAACATAAATTAAAAATTTAAGCTCATAATGTCTAATTCCAATGGACCTGAATTTTGTATAATTTTAGAATATTGTGGTATTTTTGGGTTGGATTTAAGATTAGTTTTTGGTAGATACAATTGAAATTGAGATGAAATTCATTTGTTGCAACTTATAATTTAACATTTTTATTTCTGAAAATCCAAATTCTTTGAAAACATTAAAATTTTCATCATATAAAATCTTAAATTAGTCCATTGTATGTCTTATTTTGTACATATATATTCATATAAATTATTTTTAAAAAAATTCATTGAACCAAGATTGAATCGGTCTAACCGGTTGAACCTCTATCCGAAAACCTCATCGGTTCAATTAAGGTTCCAAGTTTTAAAACATTGGAAAGAGCTTAGACTACAAATGATGCAATAGAACCAAACTTGGAACTCATATTTAGGGAAAATTCTATGATTCCTTTAGAGAATTATTCCTTCAATTTGAATATCTCAAGAATGAAAATTAGCTATATTTTGAATTATTTAAATTGTTGCAATCTAAATGTCAAAATTACTTATTTCATTATCCAATGATATATTTAACTTGGGGTCAGTATGAAATCTAAATGGAATGCTAAAATCTCCCCTATTTAGAAGTATTTAATGTATGGGCAAAACTTAAAGAATAAAAAGAATACACAATTAGTTATATTCTTACAAAAAATATTACTTTTAACTTGGTTTATGAAACTTTATAGGTTCCTATTGTGTACAGAACCAAATCCTTTTGGTAGTAGAAAACTTCCATACAATCTTGATTACATTTGAATCAATGGACTGTTGCAATTAAAATGAGGGCACAACATATCACTAAAGTTTTTTGCAACATATCACTAAAGTTTTTTGCTTGGTATTTAAGTTAAAGATTAGATGGTACGGTTTTTACACATTTGATCAATGTTTATCAACAGTCATGGATCTGTAATATATGCTTTTGAAGGCAATTCACGATCAGAGCGCAAGTTGGGCCCTATTTTA
Source organism: Coffea eugenioides (assembly GCF_003713205.1). Taxonomy (NCBI): domain Eukaryota; kingdom Viridiplantae; phylum Streptophyta; class Magnoliopsida; order Gentianales; family Rubiaceae; genus Coffea; species Coffea eugenioides. The sequence goes on from NC_040037.1 coordinate 14,877,775, forward strand.
AAATGTGCTTTCTAGGTTTAGAAGATTTTACTTCTTTTAGTTACATAGATATGATCATGTCCTGCTTAGGATTCTAATGCGTTTATACTATTTTTTGGAGGCTGAATTGTGCTAATCTTTGTGTCGTCTTTTACAAAAGATTCTTCCTTGCGAATTAGTTTTGGAAATATGCATACAAGTAATTAATTTTGGGGCTTATACTTCAATTTCGGTGAATAGAATTAGATCAAGAGCACAACTTAACTAGAAGCAAAAGGAAAACCAATAAAAGGCAACACTAAATTAATTATGACAAAAGAAAATTTAAGTCCTCGTTATCAATCTTACATTTGAGATACAAAATGGTATTCGTCCATTCTATACCATATAGGCGTTTAGTAAACATAACAAAACATGTTTTTGTAATGCAAAACGTAACATAATTAAATAGCCTTCCAATCATACCTCTCTTGGAACTATTGCAAAGTTTGGCATGTTCTTCCTTGTTTCTTTTCTTCTTCTTCTTAAAAAAAAAAAAATGTTTGACAATTTAATCAATTTGTAATAATCATAATCGATCGAAGTAATCAGCAGAGTCCAAATTGTCAACAATACTTGGACATATTGTTGAATATTGGACATGAACATTATCCTCTCCATAGTAGAAATTAGAATAAACGCTTTTAGGTACATCTTTCTATTTCATAACTTTCACTAAAGGGACTGTAATTTATGATCATATGGACTTTCTACCAAGTGCAAACAATCATCTCTTCATCGCCCAACGACCTGGTGGGCCGACTCCCCGACCCTTTTGACAGAAATGTGGCAAAGATTTTCCTATAAATAGAGACCAATCTATACCTGCTTTCTCATCCTTCCAAAAACCAGTTTTTCAATACATAAGTTTTCCCTGAGCAAAAAATGGGTTCAAAGACACTTCTTTTCCTTTTCATTTCCTTGGCTATAGCCTTAATGATTGCCTCAGAGGTTGCTGCTAGGGAATTGGCTGAGACTTCCACGTCTGTTGACAATTGTAAGAATTTATTCTCTAGTTTAACATTTCAGATAGATTTTGGTCGTGCATGTGAAGCGTCGGAGTAGAAAAGAAACATAGCTGAGGTGTACATACACCTTAGCAAGGTGTACATACAATTGTTAAGCCTTTCCCAACGTGGGACTTGGAGTATAGTGCAACTGGATCATTTTCCTGTACTTGTTGTGTCAAAATAAATTTTACACTAGTACTTCTCTATGCATAAAACATACTTTTTATTGAAATTTTAAGATTCTCATTTTGAATATAGCGTTAAATAATCTTTATACTCATAATAAAATAAAGATTAATTGTCAGAAACTATGATTCACTATGGTAAAACTAGCCATTAGTTAGTAGTAATAATCCATTTTAAGGATATCTGTACGATACTAACTTGACACAGATAAATGTTCAAATGATTACGATGTTTCTTGATATGCTACCTAAAAGCGTGTGGACAATTCGGGCCAAACCTTACATTTCAGAATTGCGATTACGGTAACTAACGCCTACCCCGTATTTATCTTCTTTGCAGCTAATGCAGTTGAGACTGATGGCTACGGAGGGTACCGTGGAGGAGGATATGGAGGGTACCGCGGTGGTGGATATGGGGGCTATCCAGGAGGAGGTTATGGAGGATATCATGGGGGTGGATATGGAGGGTACCCGGGTGGTGGCTATGGCGGACGTGGCGGTGGCGGCCGTGGTGGTTATGGAGGATATCACGGGGGTGGATATGGAGGACGTGGTGGTGGCGGCTATGGAGGACGTGGTGGTGGCGGCCATGGTGGACATCCTGATGAGGCTGTTGATGCAGAGACTGAGAACTAATAAAGCCAGCATCAAGCTAGGTCGTGATTACTCATCAATGCTTAAACAGGCTCAGTAGTTTGTAGTGTCAAATAGAAATAACAGCTTGACGAGTGATCATGCAACATGCACTCTATGTATTTGCAAGCTAGTTCAATATTTCGAGTATTTGTGTGTGTAACTGTGTCTCTTGTATGAGCACTTCTGATGTGATGGCAAAATATTCTCATGCCTTATGAAGCAGGTTTACTTATATTTCACTAAAAAGTTGAGTAATGTTAATATTGACTAGAGATTATTTTGAAAACCTTTTTAGAATGATACTGTACCACGTTTTGTAATGTAATTTACATTGAATAAGCTGATAACAAATCATTAGAAAAGGAAATAATTGAAAACAGGTTTACTTATGTTTCACTAAAAAGAAATTTTTTTTTTTTCCAAAAAAAGGCTATCCAAATTAGCAAGTATTTCAAACTAACAACGAAGTCATGGATACTTTTTGTTGGATTATTTGTACATCAATTAAACATTAGATTGATACTTTTTTGGGGTTTACTTGATTAACCAATCTAATACAAAAAATTTTCAATAACACATATGACGAATTCAATCTTCTATCCAAACCAAATATTTGATCGGATCTACCTATACAGAAAATGATGTGAATAGTATGATTTTGTTTACTTAATTAGTTTCATGCAAGGGTCATCTCTAATCCAATTGGTAGTGACTAGAGGGGCCCAAATTCTTTACTCTTTATTGATTAGTACAAAGATTTTTTGGCTAATTGATGTGGGATTGTTTTTGTTTAACAATTGTATGACCAAAATTTGAGAAAATCTTCTTACTATGGTCTTGGAAGTGATGTTTTTAAATAGACATTCGATCATAAAAAATTGCATCTCAAAAACTCGGTCAAATCCTATCAAAATCGGGTTTGAGCGGAAACAGGTGAAAACGGACAAAACCTGATTTTTTCCATTCTCATATTGTGATGACTTTTTCCCCCTTATCTTCCTTTGATATTTGGCTAGCAGCAAAGAACTAATCTAAAATCAAATTATAAACCCAGATTGCAAGAAAAATTCCATTAGCTAAATTCTTTAAACCCATTTCTCATGCAACTAATTTCTTGAAAATTTGCAATCAAATTAGAGAAAGAAGGGAAAAAAAAGAGCAAAAAAGGGAAGAGAAAAGAGAGCTTTCATGCGAGTTTATTGTGTGATGAAAGAAAAGAGAGAGAGCTATGGTGTAATCTAGAGAAAGAAGAAGAAGAAAAAAAGACAAAAAAAAAAAAAACAAAGCAAGTGATGGCCTCTTTCTCCAGCAACTTCTCTTCACCCGTTGCTTGCTTTTATCCCTTCTCTACCATTCTTCACAGCACCATCTGGATCATCCTCCTCCTTATTCCTCGGCTGTTTCTCGTCATGGGTTTTTTATCAAAAGCCATGAATCAAAATTACTAATAAAAACCAAAAGGCTTTGTTCAGAGAACAAGAAATTGATGTATAAATTGTACTACAGTAAGTGACGCCCGCAGTCAATATTTAATTAGTTGGGTGTGTGTGTCTTATGTCGTTTTCGACAAAAAAAAAAAAAAGTGACGCCCGCTGCAAAGAAAACAGCAAGTAGGAGTTAGGTTTGACATTCATTTTCTGTGGATACCCTAAAACTTTTTATAGTTGTGTTTTGACCCTTATAGTTTTAGCAAAGTGTAAAACTAACTCATCACGTTTTCCAAATTACATTTCTGCTTATAGCTTTCAAAATTATTTAACCAGAATCCTTTTGAACTAAATCTAAACTCATCAAATAACTATGTAAATTTGTAAACCACTAATTTAAAGGAAACTTTTATATATTATCTGAATTATATATCATTAATTAATATTCATGACGTATTTATAATATCATCCGATTTGACTCTTGAATTAAACTATTGATCCTAACCCCCGATTTCAATTGAGTCGCTTTTTGTTCTGAGTTTCAAAACATAGCTTGGAAGTTCTAGCCAAATCCAAGAATGATCCTAATCTCATCCTTTGGAAGTGATTTTTTATGTGTTACTCCATCCATTGGACAGTGGTTACTATCACTAAAAATTGCAGATGCCATCCGAGTCCTCCTGAGTATAAAGTTTTCAAGGAAATCAAAGTAATAGTGGATGGTGTCCAGGAGATAATATACCTTAGATCTGGAATAAGAATCGACTGCACAAGTCTTTGACAAATAAAACAAGTATAACCTTGACTTAACTGACCAAAAGTTCAATACTTGATGGCTTCCATTTTAGTCCAAGGCGACATCCCAAAAATGGGATACGTTACGGGTTGTTGCAAGCAAGCTTGCACTAAAAGTTGCAACCCGATTTTAAGGACAGGTTGGTACTTGGGCCTAATACCTGGACCTTCCTTCCTCACAACTGGACTTGCCGAGCCTATGTCTCTTGGTTTTCTAAAAAATTTGAAATCATTTAGAAAATGTTTCTTCAAACTAAGCCTCCTACTAATTGTCATAATATATGGGTTTGCTTAAAATATTCATACGGGTGCATTGTACACCTGTCTAATTTGGTGGTCAGTCCCCTTCGAATTACCCTTGGATTTTTTCAGGTCCCTCCTCCTCCTTGTATAGAATAGTGTAGGTTTATCGTATCCGAAAAAAAAATTAGAAAATGTTTCTTTTTTTTATTGTTTTTCAAATAAAAAATTATTTTGCAAATTTTTTTTTGTAACTTGATGAACCATATAACACAGTACCGGGTGACAACTCGTAACTTTTACTAATAACTCTTTCTTCTAGACTATTTTTTTGTCTCTCCAAATCACTGCATTTTTAGAGCCCCGTATTCGGCCTTATGTTTTTCAAACCAAAACCATTTCCAAAGCCATTCTTTTATTTTTGTTCATTCTAGAAAGAGCAAATTATCCCAGTGGCCACTAAACTTTTACCATCGTCGAGTTTTGGTCACTCAACTATTAAAAGGCTGGTTTTGACCATCAAACTGTATAAAAGGTAGACTCGAGCCCATTCTGTTAGATTTAGTCGTTAACTTCGCAGAGGTGTCTGTCCGCGCGATTTTCAATACAAAAGGTAGGGTCAATTTAGGAAGTCGAAAATATCACTTGCACCTCTTCTTCCTCTCCCATGCATCTGTTCTTTTTCTTCCTTGCCTAAACCCAAACATCAAACAATTGACAATTAAAGAAAAACGCAACAACGAAGAATTTTGGGGGATTGAGCGACAGCAGAACGGGTTGACAAACAAGATCTTCATTTCGTGGAACGATGGAGTGGCCCAAGTGGGTGATTAGACCAAAGGGCCAGCATTTTGATCCATCTGATGCATACGGTAAAGTTTTAAAATCCCTAAGTTTGTTTAGTTATCCACATCCCAGAATAGATTGTGTGTTTCATGTATGTATGGGCTACATTTTATCGTTGTTTTGGCTTTTTGCAATAAAGCATAGAGATTTCATAGTACACTGATTAAAGTATTCTTAATGCTGGAAAAAGGGGTTAATAAATAATTCATTCATTGAATTTGGGTTTACTAGTTTTGACTAAAATTTTAATTTTTTTAACTAATCGCATGTCATGCAGTGCCAGGTTCTTCTCTGTTCACCATACGAATGTATCATGGGGGTAAATTCAATTGGCAAAATTACAGATACATTGATGGGCATGTAGATTATGTTGATTTATGTGATGCGGAAACAATGTCTGTGCATGAAATAAACTACATGGTGGATAAATTAGGGCATTATGGATGTATGGTGTATTACTATGTTGAGCCTGGGAAAGATTTTCGAAATGGGTTGAAGGAATTATCTACTGATAAAGCCATTATCAGTTTTTGCAATTGGGCTTATAAGCATAAAATCATGGAGGTGTACTGTGACCACCAGTCAAAGAATGAAATCAAGATGATGGCCACAAAGTCCCTTCCTTCTGATCTACAGCTGAGTAAAAAAGCCGCAGTCACCATCGAGGAACTTGACGAAAATGGAAATGTTATTAGGGAACCTGGATTTGAACTAGTGCCATTTACAAGATCAATTGGCAAGATAGATGTTGGGAACTCTTCTAAAGAGAATGCCTTGAATAATGGGGATGATGGGGATGCAAATGATAGAGGAAATATAGATGGCCAAGTGGAGACTGATACTGATTCGGATGGAGATTGTGATCGCTTTAGTGCTGATAGGGATTTCTGTAGGGATGAAGAAATGTTAGAAGAATTGATTGTTGAGGGGCTAAAATCTGGTGTGGATTCTTCAAATACAGAGCAACCTAGATCTTCACAGCATCCCAATTCTAATGATGATTGTAATAATGCTGCACAACAGCAAGAATCAGTTGTAGATGAGCTAGGCAGACAACAACAAACAGTTGGGATGGATCCATGGTCACAACAATCAGGACTTGAAACTGAATTTGAACATCAGCAGCAGCCTGAGACAAATGAAGAACAACCCACGGATGTGGGAACTGGAAACCAACAGTCGCGGAGGAAGAAGCAAGTTAGAAGGAGAAGAAACAACAATAGAGCATCAGGAGAAGAGGCAGCTCCTCATTTAGATGATGTCCATGCATTAGATAAAGACACAGTGGTGACTGAGTTGCATAGTGATGTTGGCTCCTCAGATGAAGAGAATGATGATGACTGGAGGAATAGGTATGTTGATTTCAATCCGGAGAGAGATCTAAAAGACCCTAATTTTGAGTTTCACATAGGAATGAAGTTTGAGTCAGCTGAACAGCTAAGATTAGCTGTTAGAACATATTCCATCATGAAAGGAAAACCAGTAAAGCCATACACAAATGAAAAAAAAAGGTTTAGAGCAAAATGCAAACCTCCTTGCCAATGGTTTGTTTATGCTTCAGTTGAGAGGGAACTTGGAATAGCTGATTTGGTTGTCAAGAGCATGAATAATGAGCACATAAACTGCAGTCATGTATGGAAGAACAAGAATATTTCTGCTAAGTGGCTTGCAAACAAGTACATGGAGAGATTTAGATGTAATGTTGAAATGCCTCCAAGATTATTAAGACAAATAGTTGATGAGGACTTCAAAGCTGAAATTTCAAAATGGGTGGCATACAATGCAAGGGCAATTGCTAAAAAGGAGATTCAAGGGAATGCAGAGCAGCAATATAAGGACATATGGAGATATTGTGCAGAAATTAAGAGGACACACCCAAATACCACAATGGAAGTTATGTTTACTCCCTTCAGACAACCTGGATGCAACCCAAAATTCATGAGACTTTATTGCTGTTTGGGACCATTAAAACAAGGCTTTCTTGACGGTTGTAGGCCCATTATTGGGGTTGATGGATGCCACATAAAGGCTGAATATCGGGGACAGCTGTTGACTGCTATTGGAGTAGATCCCAACAATGGATGGTGGCCCATTGCTTGGGCAGTGGTTGAGAGGGAAGCAACTGAACAGTGGAAATGGTTTTTTGAGCTGCTGAAGAATGACTTGCAGATTGAAAATGGGTACAGCTACACCTTTGTTTCTGACCAGCAGAAGGTATTAACTCCTTCCCTTTGTATATGCACAGTACACAAATCTGTTTCAATTTACTAATGCCTTTTGTTTGTAATAATTTATAGGGTCTTGACCGAGCATTATCTGAGGTACTACCAAACAGTGAGCACAGATACTGTGTGCATCACCTGTATAACAACTTCAAGAAGAAACATCGTGGACTTGCCCTGAAGACAAAACTGTGGAACATTGCAGCAAGTACTACTGAGGGACTATTCAAGAAAGCATCAGCAGATCTGGAAAATTTTGACAAGGAAGCATATGAATGGGTGAAGAAAGCACCACATCCCAGTCATTGGTGTAAGACTTTTTTTTCAGAACATACTCGATGCGATATGTTGGTTAATAATTTGTGTGAAAGTTTTAATGGTCATATACTTGAAGCTAGGCAGCAGCCAATTATCACAATGTTAGAGTCCATTAGGATATTTCTGATGGAGAGGATACAGAGAAGGACAACTGCAATGGAGAAGTTTGAATTGTCCATTGGCCCACTAATTAAAAAAATAATTGATGATAGGGTGATAGAATCAAGACAATGGAGGACCATTTGGAATGCTGTGGATGGATACCAGGTTAGGGGACCAAGGGGGGCCCAGTTTGCTGTTTATTTAAAGAAAAAATCCTGCACATGCAAACTGTGGGATCTATCAGGTATTCCTTGCTGTCATGCTATTGCAGCAATTCACAGAAATAATGGCGACCCCTATAAAGAGGTGTATGACTGCTACAACAGAGATCTGTTTCTAAAAATTTACAAAAATGTTTTGTATCCTATCAATGGACAAGTAATGTGGCCTGAAGCTGATGGGGTGGATCTTGATCCACCAGAAAGGATAGTGCAACCTGGCAGACCTAAGAAGGCCAGGAGAAGAGATCCTACTGAAACTCAAAAGACTGGAAACAGGTTGCGGAGAAGAATAGTCATCCATTGCAGAAAATGTGGTGTTGCCGGCCATAATGCAGCTGGTTGCAAGGTGCAGCAACAAGACAATCAACAACAGCAGAATCAGGATAGCGAGGAGCAGCAGCAGCACCAACAGCAGCAACGTGGTTCTAAGAACATGCAACAGCAACAACAGAACCAACACCAGCACCAGAGTCAGCATGAACAGACCCAACACCAGCACCAGAGTCAGCATGAACAGACCCAACACCAGCAGCAGAGGCAACATCAGACCCAACACCAGCACCAGAGGCAACATCAGACCCAACACCAGCACCAGAGGCAGCAGCAGACCCAACACCAGCACCAGCACCAGCAACACCAGCAGCAGGATCAATATCAACAGCAGCAAAATCAGCAACACCAGCAACAGAATCAACATCAGCAACAGCAACAGCAGCAGGATCAGCAACAACAGCAGCAGCAGGATCAAGAGTATCAGCAGAACCAACAAGAACAGCAATCACAATCTGCTGTTGAGGAAAGTGAACATGCACAGCATCGACAGCAGGAAGAAGTTGTACAAAACCAACAACAGTCTCAGAGCCAAGGGGCTCATCAACAAAGGAAAGCAGGAAAACGAAAGTTAACAGATTCAGAAAAGGGGCAGATCAATGCCAATTATGCATATTTAGGTAAAGAACCTCCTTTCACTGTTGGAAATTGGAGAGGAAAATGGAGTAGAGCTGGTACTAGAAGAGGAGGAACTTCAGCAACAACTACCAGAGGACAACCAAGAGTCAAAAGAGGATCAAATTGAAGAGGAAGTAAAGCTATAGCTAGATTGGGACATAATGCAACTACATTTTGTCTTTTTGTATGAAGTTTGTTTTGGATTTGATATGCTGACCTATTACGAACATGGTCCATATGTACAAACAATTTATTTTGTCCAATCTACACAGATTGTTCTATGTTAATGCAGCACTTTTGTTTAGTTCTTATGTCTCTGTCATTTATTGATGAAATTAGTAGAACTGAAATGTGTTGTTTCAAACCTTTTTTGACACCAAATAATAACTATTTATTCATGTGAACAATACAACTTTTATACATCAAAATGTTTATACAGAGGGGTACAAAAGGGGCTTTATAAAGCCATTTGCCCTTTCCCTTTCAATATGCTACCATTACAACAGAGTAGCTATTCTTCAAGGATTTTCAACGATGCCACAAATTTGTAGCATGCCACCAGAATTATCTATTCTCATAACTAACATTGCTAAGACAACTATTAGCCAAGGCAACACTGCGCATCGAATGAGTCGCTTATTGGCTGATTTGTACTTGGCAATTTCAGTTTGAAGTGGCTTCATTTTACCCTCCAATTTCACAGCTTTTGCTTCCCACTTTCTTGCAGCTTTTTCAAATTCAACCATTTTTTCCTCCATTCCATTGATCTTTCTGAGTAGACCCGGTATAATCATTGTAGATCGAGCGCACATTTCATCATCTATCCAACCCCAATAGCCACAGCCATCCTTAAAAAAAAAACAAATTCATTATATTTCTTACACAATAATAAATTAAGTATCTAAAAAAATGTTACAAACCTCCCCCAATGCGCATTTGGCAAATCTTCTTCCCGGATTTTGTGCAGTCCATGAAGTTATCATTACTGTCTTCATCCCACAAACACAAGTAGGCAAAATGGGTGTCAACGATGTAGGTGGCATGGATCTTGCTGGCCCGACTCTTGGTGGCGTTGATCTTGGTCCTGCTTCCTCTAATCCAAGTTGGGCTTCTTCCATTTCCTTCTCTTGTAGTTTCTCTCGGGTAAGTAATCTTTATTAGTTTTATACAAGAAGAACAAGAAGATCTATTTTCGACTTCCTAAATTGACCCTACCTTTTGTATTGGAAATCGCGCAAACGGACACCTCTGCAAAGTTAACGACTAAATCTAACAGAATGGGCTCTGTAGACACCAAATTTTAATTATTTTTAATTTAATTTCTATCATTTATTTTTATTTATTTAATTGAGTTAGATTCTTCATTTTCATTTTTGTAAGATGTTAAAAGTGGCTTTAATTCTCTTAAAATTTGGTTTGAAAATTGTTAATTTATTTTTAATTGATTTTTGAAGAAAAATGGAAATGAAAAAGAAAGAAAAATGTGTGGATAGGTGGAAGTGTGCATGTTGGACAAGTGTATAAAATAATCATTAGACAAGTGTCTAAGGAATTATAGGACAATTGTATAGAGGGGTAGGTGTCAAGGACACTTGTTGAGCTTAGGGAATTTTTGAAACAAAAAGAAACAAGCTACGGGGAGGTGGAACGAAAAAATAGCAGAAACAAAAAGGGAAAAAAAGACAAGCAAAAAGGGCGGCCAAGGCTTACGGTGGGAAAAACAGAGAGAAAGGAAAAACCAAGGAGATGACGGCTGAGGAGGCTATGAAGGAAAAGGGACAACGAAAGAGAAGAAGGGAGAGCTAGCAAACAGGAGGGGGCGGAAACAAAGGATGGCCGGCTAGTAAAAGAGAAGAAAAACGTAAGAGAGGTCTGAGAGAGGTGGGAGCTTCGGCTAAAAGAGGAGAGCTGGTGGTGGAGCTACGAAAAGGAAAAAAAGCAAAAACAGAGCAAAGGAAAACTAGAACAAGGGAAAAGAAGTTCTGCGTCTGGGCTTTGAAAAGAGGCTACGAGAGCTGGTGGTGGAGCTTCGTGGGAGAGCGGCGGCTGAAAGGAAATTGAACAGAGAAGGGGAGCTACCAAAGGGGCTAAGGGAAAAAACCAGAAAGGGAAGAAAAACAGAGGGGAAACTAAAGGAAATGAGGAGCGGCGGTCTGAGCAAGGAGACAGCAAAACAGAAAAAGGGCTACGTGGGAGCTAAAAAGAGGGAATGAAAGGAAAAAACAGAGAGAGGGAGGACGGCTGAGTGAGAGCAGGAGAGAGCTGAGAGGTTCTGGGGGGTAGTCGACGGCTAGTTGCTGAAAAAGAAAAGCGAACCAAGAAGGAGGCAAGGGAGAGCTTCGGGCGAGGACAAAGGAACCAGAGGAAGAAGGCTTCGGCAAAGTGAAAGGAAAAATTGAAAAAAAACAGAGCAAATGGAGCAGTCACCATCTCGCCTGGGTCCGTCATTGCCGTCCGTGAATGGCCAAATCCAGATTGAAGAAGGTGAGCCGCCATTGTCTTTCAAATTTCAGTTCTATTCAAGCTTTCAAAGCCTGTTTTGTATTTTTATTTTCACGTTTGTGGCTAGTAGCAAATTTTCTGTTGAGTATTCATGAACTGGAAGTATGTCTGTTTTGGATGTCGATTGGACTGAAGTTTCCTGTGTTTTGACAAAATTTTGGGGTTGAATATAGCTTTAGTTGAGTAGAAGATTAGTAAAATTTCTGATGCCCTCAACCTGTTCGACGAATTGCCTGAGAAACTTTGATGTATTGCTGTCTTGCATCTTTCTTTTTCCGTTCCCTTATGCTTCCCATTTTCTGGGTTTTGTTGTCTGTTACCGAATTCGGCATGTCCCTGTTTGCGAAGAAAGCTGAAATGGCATCTGCTGTATTTTGGATCTTCAATGGTTTAATGTTCTTGATTTGGGTGTGTTAATCAAAAGGAGTTGTGATAATCAAAGGGAATCTTTAGTAATCCGAATCTCAGGCTTGAATTTGGGTTTGTGCATGAATTGTACATTGAATAGCCTTTCGATTGCGGAACCCAGAAATTAGCGTTGAAGAAGAGAGCTTCTGCAGAGCATAAATTTCTAAAAAATGCAATTGAACCCTTCATGTTCTGCCTAATTTCATTGTGGCCCAAAATCTGGATGAATTGAACTAATTTTGTCCTTTTAAGTGTAATCCTCTGTTTGCATATTTTATGTGACTTTGTGGATAGATTCATTCTTGATTTGGGGTCATGATTGGGGCTTAATAATTTTAGTTAAATTTGTTTATCTTGTTGGGTTTAGTAAAATAAGTGTTTTGGATTAAGGGATTACTTTGTTTGGGCTTAGGAAGATAGAGCCCAACACTTTTGTTTGGATTTTTGGCTTGGGCCAGAGGATCATGATCCATCTGTTTGGTTGGCTAATTTTGGGCCAAAATAGTAGGCTAGCCCATCTGTTTTGCTTGGGTCCTGATTTGTGCTAAGAGGATTTTGGCCCAAGAAGTGAATAAAATGGCCCAATAGCCTGGTCCATGAAGAAACCAGAAACGAAATTGCAAATCAGCCCCTGCATTTTCCCTTAACTGTACTGTGGCCCTGGAAGCTTTCCATTCCTTTCAATTGGGTCCCTAATGTAATTGCGATTAGGTCCCTGAACTTTATTTTTCTTTAATTTTGACCCCAAAACTTTGTTCATTTTTGCAATTAAGTCCCTTCTTCTTTTGACTTCTTAAATGTGGGTTGTTGACATGATTCAATTGATTCAAATTCATGCTTATTTTTATCATTTGTGATTATTTGCCAAATAAATTGGTGCCTTGACCCTTTTATTGTTTTGAAGCTAATATTCTTTTCATTTCACAACTCAAGGGAGGTAACCTCTATCTCTTTGATTTTATTTTTCCTACGTGCTCCTACGTGTTATGTGAATATGCATGTCTACGTTGCTTTCCTTGCCTTTCTTTAATTCCTTTCATTTATTTTATTTACCTTTTGTTTTTTTATTTAAGTTATTCTTTATGGGGTATGTGTACACCTCTTGGCTTGTAATAGTTAGGGATTTAATTATTTTATTCCTTTTCCCCCTTTTAGATTGTAGTAGGGTCTCCCTAATGTAATAGATAGGGCTTGGAGGAGCATTCAATGAAGACCTATCGAAGTCATGTGCCTAGCTAGCAAATGTAATAGTTAGGGCTTTAATTGTCTTATGTGTCTTGCATGCTTAGTTACTACGTGTTAATTTGCTTTGTTAGGCTCTTGCATCTAGTCGAGCATGCTAAATGCTATGTGCTATGTGTTTACGAGTATTTTGGCATGTCTACTTGCTTTCATAGCCATGAATGAATGGAATGGATGAATGTACGTTTCCGCTAGTCCAACGCTAGTCGGAATTCATAGAATGGGCTAGTCCAACGCTAGACCCTTAGGGATTTCCCCTCATTAGCATGTCATTTGCTTGTTCACCACATATCATGCATTTTTCTTAGTTTTATCACTTGGCATGCTCCTTGAACCCCCTTTCCCTTCTTTTTAGGATTTTTGCATATCATGATAGTTATAGTGTACATTTGCATGAGAGTCCCCTTCTGATGAGGGAAACGAGTGAGTGTGGCTACTCGATAGCCTTAGCACGCTAGTTTCGCCTTCTAATCAAAGGGAAAATCAAGTCACGATTTAGGTCTCCCCGTACCCAATATGCATGAATTCCCTAGGCTCATGCATTCTCAATCCACTCTATCATTACACTTTCACTTTCGTCTCATTTGCACACATGCACCTTTTTATCACCTTCACTTGCACACGAACACTTTTTTATCTCCACTTGCACACGAACATTTTATCTTCACTCGCACACGAGTACTTTCATCTACATTTGCACACCTTCACTCTTATCTTATCTTTTATCATTTTTCTCACTTCACACAAACTCACACTTTCACATGGCATGCATTCCACTCATTTTTCACGTCATTTAGGTTTAGGTGTGACCTCTCCAAAAGGATCATTATTGGGCTTCACAATTAATGTGATTGGCACCACTCAACCTTTGAAGAGAAATTTCCCCCAATCCCCCTAGGTCTAGGTTTTTGCATTCATATAGACATATCCAATACGCGATACATACCTTGGGTAGAAAAATTAGGAAAAATTGGTTTGAGTCGCGCAACTAGCCTTGGCTAGGTCAAAGGGGTGCCTTGGATTCTATCCTTGCCTTCCCCTTTGTCAAACGTGACCCCCGAACCTTTTTCTTTGGCTTACGTGGACTAGGAGTCGTTTTAAAAAGGGTTTTACTACTTTGTCTTTAAAAAACACTTTTTGGGTGACTTGGTACACCCCAAATCTATACCAAGTGGCGACTCCGTTTTCATATTTAAAAAACCCTTTTTAAAATTTCATTTGGCCAAATCGTCGCTTTCCAAAGTCCCATGGCCTTTTTACTTTTCATTTTGCACACGTTCACACCACACTTCACACATCACATCATCACACACCACACCATACACAATTCATTCGAAAAGTGGGGCGCGACAGTTGGCGACTCCACTGGGGACTTCCTAAGTGGGTCCAAGCACTTGACTTAGCCATTCATTTCCTTTTTCTACCCTTTTTATGCATTGCATTTGGATATTAGGGTTGCATTTTTATTTTAGGACTTTTTCGCATCGCGCGCGTATCAAACTTTTCCCTCACTCACGTATGTGTGATTGGTTGATTGGATGTTGTTTACTTGTTTATCTCGCGCTTGCATTGCATTTGGGAGGGGGTGTGTCACCTTTAGAGCCTCGCGTGGTTCTCAACCCCTTCCCTCAAATTAGGGGAACACTTCATACGTGCATATTTATTTGCTTTATCCCATTTTATTTGTATTTTCGTGGGCGCCATCCCACACCGCCTTGTAGGATTAGGATCGATTGCCTTGGGTAGGCGGATGGTGTGCTCTGCGCCCATAGCGCTACCTAAGGGATCACTCGAGCCACCGACCGAAGGCCCTGGGAGTGATGACCCTTCGCCTTTAGGTCTGAAGGCTTGGGAGCCGAAGCTTTATCGAGTCTAGGCATTAGTGAACCCCAGCCTCATGCATCCATATTAGAATGACCTAAGGTAGAGTCGGCCTCACCCTATTTTAAGCACATTAGGCACGAGGGAAGGGGTTCCACCCCTTTTACTTGCTTTATTGTATTTCTTTTCTTAATTGCTCCCAATGTGTTATGTGTACTATCAATTGCACTAACCATTCTTTTGTTTCTTGGCTTGCATTCATATGCCTTAGCGATAAGAGGCCCTTTTGGCACTCTTTTAGTGACTCACCCTCTAGATAGCTCACATGTTTAAATTTCAGTCTTTGCACTTGATTTCAATAAATATATTTCATTTTTAGACTTTTTCCCCCCGATACATTATTTATGTCCTTTAGGTCATATTTGTCACATATTTACATCGCTTTAATAAACTGGCATCACGCATAAACCCTAGAAAGGGAATGCCATTTGGGGGATCCCGTGTTAGGAATAAACCACCCCATGTCTCGGATATGTAATCCAAATGAGACTTGCACGTTTACCTTTCTCGTACCATCCGAAGGGGTAGTGCACAAGGTAAGGTAAAGATCCGATCATTTTCATGAAGCAATTTTTGGAATATAAGCATCTAATAATCACTTTTTGGCCATTTTCTCAAAATTGGTAAAATTCCCTTGCGTAAAAGGACATTAATTCGAAGAAAATTCACAAATGATTCCTCATTGTTGAGACGATAAATATAGAGGCCAAATTTTGATTTTAGAGGCTCATAGACCAAGGCATTGTAATGATTTCTTGAAACCACCCAGTGGGCGAATAATTCAATCGATTTTTGAACAAATCATCCATCTTATCCAATCCATTTTTTTTCAATTCATTCAATTTTAGTACAATCTAATCATTTTTAAATAAATTCATTTCATCCAATTCATTTGACCAATTTACCCTTTTTAGGGTCATTCGGTCGATTTTGAATAAATCAAGTTTCATTCATTTGACCAATCTACCCTTTTTAGGGCGATTCGATCAATTTTTGAATAAATCAAATTTCATTTAATTCATTTGACCAGTTTACCTATTTTTAGGGCAATTTGGTCATTTTTAAATGAATCATCAATATTATCCAATCCATTTGACCCGTTTTTTCCCTTTTTAGGGTTTAAGTCTAAGGGTCACCGAATAAATTAATTGAGACATTGCAATCTCTTTTACACATTATTTCATGCATCGACCAAAGTAGCAATCCATTCGGACTTTTCCCTCATTTTAGGACAAATGTCTCTTTTCATTCCAATGGGCCAAATTTTTCAAGTTATTTTTCACTCCATGAGTTGATCGGATCCATCAGGTATTGTATAGTGCCTATTCTAGCGGATTGCATTTTCATGCTAGGCCTACCCTTGGCATAAAAAAGGTTCCCCCCATAGGACATGCATACCGATTTTGCAGTTTGGCCTACTAACTCGGGGTATTTTTCTTTTGTTTCCCCCTCCCCTGCATTCATAAAAATGTTTCAATAAGACGAAAATATTCTTCTATATCTGATGATAATTTTAATCCAATAAAGTTTGAAGATTACAAGTGTTATTTGATTCTTGGGCGGATCCTACGATGAAAACCCTCTGAGAGATGTTGTAATTGTTCTCCAAAGGAAAATTTTGTATATTTGAAAAAGGAGACAAAAAGTGTATGTGTGAGCTCTTTACGAGTTTCTCTCTTCTCATTTGTATCATAATTGATTGAGCAATTTTGTTTCAAACTTTTTCAACAATAAAATTTTTTGGACAATTTTTGTTTTGTGTATATTTATGTACATTTCATTCTTTACTCTTACTCATTGGAGATTTCATGATGATTTTTGAGAAATAAGACCCAATTTGAGATTTTTCAACCTATAGCCTGAATTTCACAAGTGTATGCTTCCTAAAATCCTTACACTCGATTGGTGTTCCAACCTGTACAATAAGAGTGCTCAGAAAGAAAGAGAGTGAACGGTCACTCAAAAGGCCCTATGAGATACCTTTCTCCTTCACTTAATTCCAAAATAAAATCAGTCACATTGATTGATAAATCGCAAATTGGGGCAACTTTTGCTTGAAAATGTTCAAGGTGTCCAATCTGGTTCAATTCACATCTAAGTGAAAGCAAAAATGTGCATTATTCTTATTTGTTTGGAAAATTTGGAATGATACTTCAAGCATTCGTTTCATTACCTATACAGATTTTCATCATTTACTCTCCCATTTGAGCTTCTAAAAGAATAATTTCGTTTCAAATAAGGGTCTTAATGATCACTACCCTTCATTGAAAAATTTTCAAATATCAAAAGAAGAATGGATTTTCAATGACCATTTCGCTACTTCGGTTGTCATGAGGTATAAGAATGATACTTTGGCCGTCATTTCTGCAATCTAAACACTGATCATCCCTTGCATCCTCGTTTGAGCTAAATTGGTGGTTCTTTTCGAGTGCACATATGATCGCACCCCACATTGGGGAAGGAGATTGGGAAATTTTGAAAAAAAGGAGAAAAGAGAAAAGTAAA
The DNA here is from genome assembly GCF_003713205.1 of Coffea eugenioides. Taxonomy (NCBI): domain Eukaryota; kingdom Viridiplantae; phylum Streptophyta; class Magnoliopsida; order Gentianales; family Rubiaceae; genus Coffea; species Coffea eugenioides. Next base: position 14,895,281 of record NC_040037.1, read on the forward strand.
AATGCCAAAAGGAAAAAAGAGGGAATCACAAATTGGAGAAATTTGAATCTATCTGGGTTTCAATTTTTGGGAAAAAAGAAAGGGAAGAGATTTGTCCGCGTGGATCGCCAACGTTTCACAAATATGGATGAACAAGGGTTTTCCTCAATCAGTTAATTCAGATACATGCCAAAAATTTCCCATTAACGAAAGTTTCCTCTCAGAGTTAATGTAAGGAACGGAATACAAGTCAGGCCATCTTCTTTTCCAATCAAACATTTTATCCCTAGTTATCCCTTTTGAGCCTTCAGAATAAAATACTTCGTTTGGCGAACCCTGAGAGTCGCAAACCCCACACTGGGGCAAGTTTGGGTTGAAAAGAAAATTTCAAGAAGCGGAAAAGTGAAAAGCCACAAAATCAAAAGGCAAAGGAAGAAAAGAGAACCTCAGTTCAAAAATAAACTGGGGCAAATTTTGTGAAAGTTCAAAAGAATGGCAAAAGGCCGAAAAATCAAAAGGGAAAAGAAAATCAATTGAGTAAAAACTGGGGCAAATTCTGATTTTACCCTAAAATAGGGTTGACGCAACAATGCGATCTCAGATTCTTCAAACCAGTGTTGAAATCCGTTTTCAAGCCTTAACTTTTCTAAGCACCCCACCTGACCCCATTACAAAAGCCGAAAGTCCTGACTTCTGTTCTTTGCAATGGCCCTGTCAAGAAAATTTCTGATGCCGGAAAATTTTAGCTGTATTTCTGAATTGCTTGAGTATGAGGTTGACGCTACTCACCATGTGAAAACCCATCAGCTCGAGGGAAAGGGAAAAGAGGCAAAAAGCAAAGAAAGGAAAGTAAATGCAAGAAAATGCAGAAAAATCGACGCTGAAGTCTCTGGTGAGTGATGAGAAAAATGCAAACAAAGTCTGAGATCTTTTGATTTCAAAATAGGGGCAATTTTGGAAAAATGCGATCTATGGTGCAATATCCTTGAAAGTCTTAAACTATCGTTTTCAAGCCAAATTACAAGCTAATAAAGTCCATCGTGGACTTATTCTTTCATGACAATCCAAAGTGAGGATCATGCTCATAAGAAATTCATCAAATCATTTGTGATCATAGGGGCATAACCCGTTTCCACATGTTTTAGCTATCACTTCTGTCCATACGTTACAAGCCTAGAAAGCTTGTATGTTGACTAAGTTTTCTTGAAAATAAGGGTAACAAACTTTTCGCTTTCACTAAGATGTGACATTGAATGGATTACATACAACTGGGGCACAAAAATGAGACAGATTCTTATCTCCCATTTCCTTAGCCATTTCAAAAAAAAAAAAAAGTCACTTGATTGGTCCTGAAAAGATGAGTCAACCAGAAGTGGTGACCCGTTACCCTAAGCACCAATGCTAAAAGTAAGGAAGAAATCTTCTTGAAATTGGTGTTATCTTGAGAAAATTCATCATGAAATTTTCTGTATGAGTTTAAGCAAGATATTTTAGATTTCTTCGCATTGTATAGGAAACACAGTTCCTTACTTTGTTCAAATAAATGAAGCTTCATCCAAACACATTTTTGCAATTAGGTGTGCCCACACTGGGGCAAAATTTTCCGCAATACATTTGAGGATTTCATCCAAAAGTCAAAATGATACATTTTCGAATCAATCACGTTGCTCTTTTCATGAAATTTAAGTGCATGTCATGCTTTGTGAAGACCCCTGTGCAGGTATTCATGATTCAAAATGACGAAAAGCATCCAGTAAGGCGGAAGGCCGATACTGCAAAGAGAAGCAAGAAGAAGGAGGAAAAATGGACCCGACACTGGGGCAAATTTTGTTGAAAAATTCTCTCGGCAAAATCCGAAGGGAAGGGGAAAATTCAGAAAAATCAAGAATCAAAATCAAATTCTTGTTTCTTGGAAAATCAAATTTAATGTCTTGTTTCTTGACAAATCCAATTCAATTTCTTGTTCCAAAAATAGTTGGGCCTGGACTTTGTGCCGCCAACTTCACAAAATCACGTTGGGCCTGGACTTGGTGCCGCCAACATCACTTTATCACATTGGGACCGGGTTTTATCCCGCCAATCTCGGCAGGATCGGGTATAATCCCGCTGACCGTTTTTATCAAATTGGGACCGGGTTTTATCCCGCCAATCTCGGCAGGACCGGGTATAATCGCCGCTGACCGTTTTATCAAAATTGGGACCGGTTTTTCCCGCCATCTCGCAGGTGGGTATAATCCGCTGACCGTTTTTATAAATTGGGACCGGTTTTTTCCGCCAATCTCGGAGACCGGTATAATCGCTGCCGTTTTTTCAAATTGGACCGGGTTTTTAAATCCCGCCAATCTCGGCAGGACGGTTTAATTCCGCTGCGCGTTAATCTCACATTGGACCTAGGTTTTATATCCGCCAATTCGCAGGACCGGGTTTAATCCCGTGACCGCTTTCTCAATTGGACGGGTTTTATCCGCCAATCTCGGAGGACCGGGTTTAATCCAGCGACTATCTACATTGGACGGTTTTATCCGCCATCTCGCAGGAACCGGTTTAATCCGCTGACTTATCTCACATTGGACCGGGTTTATCCGCATCGGCAGGACCGGGTTTATACCCGCTGACCGTCCACACCCCGTCAGGCTCAGATGTCGTCTCACTGACCAATTCATCATACTGGGGCAAATTTTGAACAAAAACAAAAACAAAAAAAATCAAATCATCAAAAATTCAAAAAATCAAAAAAAACAAGTTCAAAATTTTGTTTCTTGGAAAGTCAAATTTAATTTCTTGTATTTTGACGAATCAAATTCTTCACCAATTGGATGGCAGGATTGGGTCTTATCCCACTGACCATTCTAAAAATCACGTTGGGCCTGAGTTTCGTGCCGCCAACATTCCAAATATCAAGTTGGGCCTGAGTTTCGTGCCGCCAACAATCCAAATGTCACGTTGGGCCTGAGTTTCGTGCCGCCAACATCTAAAAATCACGTTGGGCCTGAGTTTCGTGCCGCCAACAGTCCAAACATCACGTTGGGCCTGGATTTTGTGCCGCAACATTCCAAAGATCCCGTGGGTCTATCCCAATTTTAAAGCATTTCCGGGTCAGTCCCACGATCAAAAGCATTTTCGGGTCAGTCCCACGATCAAAAGCATTTTCGGGTCAGTCCCATGATCAAAAGCTCATTCGGGTCAGTCCCACGATCAAGAGCATTTTCGGGTCAGTCCCACAATTCAAAGCTTATTCGGGCCAGTCCCATGATTTGAATTTTCTATCTCTAGTCAATCCCGTTTAAATTCTGTTCGGGTCAGTCCCGTTTAAATTTCTGTTCGGGTCAGTCCCGTTTAAATTTCTGTTCGGGTCAGTCCCGTTTAAATTCTGTTCGGGTCAGTCCCGTTTAATTTCTGTTCGGGTCAGTCCCGTTTAAATTTCGTTCGGGTTCAGTCCGTAAATCTGTTCGTCAGCCCGTTAATTTCTGTTTCGGCGTCAGTCCTTTAAAATTTCTGTCGGGTCAGTCCCGTTTTAAATTCTGTTCGGGTCAGTCCCGTTTAATTTCTGTTCGGGTCAGTCCCGTTTAAATTCTGTTCGGGTCAGTCCCGTTTAAATTTCTGTTCGGGTCAGTCCCGTTTAAATTCTGTTCGGGTCAGTTCCGTTTAAATTTCTGTCTGGGTCTATCCCATTTAAATTTCTGTCCGGGTCTATCCCATTTAAATTTCTGTCTGGGTCTATCCCATTTCAATTTCTGTCCGAGTCTATTCCATTTAAATTTCTGTTTGGGTCTATCCCATTTACATTCCTGTCCGGGTCTATCCCGTGGGTCTATCCCATTTATATTCCTGTTTGGGTCTATCCCGTTTTAAATTTCTTGTCTAGGGCAGTCCCATTTCAAAAGTTTGTCAAAGGGGTCAGTCCCCCATTTCTAAAGCATTCATCGTTCGAGACATTCACTGCCGAATAACACAGGTAAGTATTTGGTGTCTACTTCTTTGTCTCAAGTTTTTCCAAAACTCAGACAAAGAGGGGCAAACTGTAGACACCAAATTTTAATTATTTTTAATTTAATTTCTATCATTTATTTTTATTTATTTAATTGAGTTAGATTCTTCATTTTCATTTTTGTAAGATGTTAAAAGTGGCTTTAATTCTCTTAAAATTTGGTTTGAAAATTGTTAATTTATTTTTAATTGATTTTTGAAGAAAAATGGAAATGAAAAAGAAAGAAAAATGTGTGGATAGGTGGAAGTGTGCATGTTGGACAAGTGTATAAAATAATCATTAGACAAGTGTCTAAGGAATTATAGGACAATTGTATAGAGGGGTAGGTGTCAAGGACACTTGTTGAGCTTAGGGAATTTTTGAAACAAAAAGAAACAAGCTACGGGGAGGTGGAACGAAAAAATAGCAGAAACAAAAAGGGAAAAAAAGACAAGCAAAAAGGGCGGCCAAGGCTTACGGTGGGAAAAACAGAGAGAAAGGAAAAACCAAGGAGATGACGGCTGAGGAGGCTATGAAGGAAAAGGGACAACGAAAGAGAAGAAGGGAGAGCTAGCAAACAGGAGGGGGCGGAAACAAAGGATGGCCGGCTAGTAAAAGAGAAGAAAAACGTAAGAGAGGTCTGAGAGAGGTGGGAGCTTCGGCTAAAAGAGGAGAGCTGGTGGTGGAGCTACGAAAAGGAAAAAAAGCAAAAACAGAGCAAAGGAAAACTAGAACAAGGGAAAAGAAGTTCTGCGTCTGGGCTTTGAAAAGAGGCTACGAGAGCTGGTGGTGGAGCTTCGTGGGAGAGCGGCGGCTGAAAGGAAATTGAACAGAGAAGGGGAGCTACCAAAGGGGCTAAGGGAAAAAACCAGAAAGGGAAGAAAAACAGAGGGGAAACTAAAGGAAATGAGGAGCGGCGGTCTGAGCAAGGAGACAGCAAAACAGAAAAAGGGCTACGTGGGAGCTAAAAAGAGGGAATGAAAGGAAAAAACAGAGAGAGGGAGGACGGCTGAGTGAGAGCAGGAGAGAGCTGAGAGGTTCTGGGGGGTAGTCGACGGCTAGTTGCTGAAAAAGAAAAGCGAACCAAGAAGGAGGCAAGGGAGAGCTTCGGGCGAGGACAAAGGAACCAGAGGAAGAAGGCTTCGGCAAAGTGAAAGGAAAAATTGAAAAAAAACAGAGCAAATGGAGCAGTCACCATCTCGCCTGGGTCCGTCATTGCCGTCCGTGAATGGCCAAATCCAGATTGAAGAAGGTGAGCCGCCATTGTCTTTCAAATTTCAGTTCTATTCAAGCTTTCAAAGCCTGTTTTGTATTTTTATTTTCACGTTTGTGGCTAGTAGCAAATTTTCTGTTGAGTATTCATGAACTGGAAGTATGTCTGTTTTGGATGTCGATTGGACTGAAGTTTCCTGTGTTTTGACAAAATTTTGGGGTTGAATATAGCTTTAGTTGAGTAGAAGATTAGTAAAATTTCTGATGCCCTCAACCTGTTCGACGAATTGCCTGAGAAACTTTGATGTATTGCTGTCTTGCATCTTTCTTTTTCCGTTCCCTTATGCTTCCCATTTTCTGGGTTTTGTTGTCTGTTACCGAATTCGGCATGTCCCTGTTTGCGAAGAAAGCTGAAATGGCATCTGATGTATTTTGGATCTTCAATGGTTTAATGTTCTTGATTTGGGTGTGTTAATCAAAAGGAGTTGTGATAATCAAAGGGAATCTTTAGTAATCCGAATCTCAGGCTTGAATTTGGGTTTGTGCATGAATTGTACATTGAATAGCCTTTCGATTGCGGAACCCAGAAATTAGCGTTGAAGAAGAGAGCTTCTGCAGAGCATAAATTTCTAAAAAAATGCAATTGAACCCTTCATGTTCTGCCTAATTTCATTGTGGCCCAAAATCTGGATGAATTGAACTAATTTTGTCCTTTTAAGTGTAATCCTCTGTTTGCATATTTTATGTGACTTTGTGGATAGATTCATTCTTGATTTGGGGTCATGATTGGGGCTTAATAATTTTAGTTAAATTTGTTTATCTTGTTGGGTTTAGTAAAATAAGTGTTTTGGATTAAGGGATTACTTTGTTTGGGCTTAGGAAGATAGAGCCCAACACTTTTGTTTGGATTTTTGGCTTGGGCCAGAGGATCATGATCCATCTGTTTGGTTGGCTAATTTTGGGCCAAAATAGTAGGCTAGCCCATCTGTTTTGCTTGGGTCCTGATTTGTGCTAAGAGGATTTTGGCCCAAGAAGTGAATAAAATGGCCCAATAGCCTGGTCCATGAAGAAACCAGAAACGAAATTGCAAATCAGCCCCTGCATTTTCCCTTAACTGTACTGTGGCCCTGGAAGCTTTCCATTCCTTTCAATTGGGTCCCTAATGTAATTGCGATTAGGTCCCTGAACTTTATTTTTCTTTAATTTTGACCCCAAAACTTTGTTCATTTTTGCAATTAAGTCCCTTCTTCTTTTGACTTCTTAAATGTGGGTTGTTGACATGATTCAATTGATTCAAATTCATGCTTATTTTTATCATTTGTGATTATTTGCCAAATAAATTGGTGCCTTGACCCTTTTATTGTTTTGAAGCTAATATTCTTTTCATTTCACAACTCAAGGGAGGTAACCTCTATCTCTTTGATTTTATTTTTCCTACGTGCTCCTACGTGTTATGTGAATATGCATGTCTACGTTGCTTTCCTTGCCTTTCTTTAATTCCTTTCATTTATTTTATTTACCTTTTGTTTTTTTATTTAAGTTATTCTTTATGGGGTATGTGTACACCTCTTGGCTTGTAATAGTTAGGGATTTAATTATTTTATTCCTTTTCCCCCTTTTAGATTGTAGTAGGGTCTCCCTAATGTAATAGATAGGGCTTGGAGGAGCATTCAATGAAGACCTATCGAAGTCATGTGCCTAGCTAGCAAATGTAATAGTTAGGGCTTTAATTGTCTTATGTGTCTTGCATGCTTAGTTACTACGTGTTAATTTGCTTTGTTAGGCTCTTGCATCTAGTCGAGCATGCTAAATGCTATGTGCTATGTGTTTACGAGTATTTTGGCATGTCTACTTGCTTTCATAGCCATGAATGAATGGAATGGATGAATGTACGTTTCCGCTAGTCCAACGCTAGTCGGAATTCATAGAATGGGCTAGTCCAACGCTAGACCCTTAGGGATTTCCCCTCATTAGCATGTCATTTGCTTGTTCACCACATATCATGCATTTTTCTTAGTTTTATCACTTGGCATGCTCCTTGAACCCCCTTTCCCTTCTTTTTAGGATTTTTGCATATCATGATAGTTATAGTGTACATTTGCATGAGAGTCCCCTTCTGATGAGGGAAACGAGCGAGTGTGGCTACTCGATAGCCTTAGCACGCTAGTTTCGCCTTCTAATCAAAGGGAAAATCAAGTCACGATTTAGGTCTCCCCGTACCCAATATGCATGAATTCCCTAGGCTCATGCATTCTCAATCCACTCTATCATTACACTTTCACTTTCGTCTCATTTGCACACATGCACCTTTTTATCACCTTCACTTGCACACGAACACTTTTTTATCTCCACTTGCACACGAACATTTTATCTTCACTCGCACACGAGTACTTTCATCTACATTTGCACACCTTCACTCTTATCTTATCTTTTATCATTTTTCTCACTTCACACAAACTCACACTTTCACATGGCATGCATTCCACTCATTTTTCACGTCATTTAGGTTTAGGTGTGACCTCTCCAAAAGGATCATTATTGGGCTTCACAATTAATGTGATTGGCACCACTCAACCTTTGAAGAGAAATTTCCCCCAATCCCCCTAGGTCTAGGTTTTTGCATTCATATAGACATATCCAATACGCGATACATACCTTGGGTAGAAAAATTAGGAAAAATTGGTTGAGTCGCGCAACTAGCCTTGGCTAGGTCAAAGGGGTGCCTTGGATTCTATCCTTGCCTTCCCCTTTGTCAAACGTGACCCCCGAACCTTTTTCTTTGGCTTACGTGGACTAGGAGTCGTTTTAAAAAGGGTTTTACTACTTTGTCTTTAAAAAACACTTTTTGGGTGACTTGGTACACCCCAAATCTATACCAAGTGGCGACTCCGTTTTCATATTTAAAAAACCCTTTTTAAAATTTCATTTGGCCAAATCGTCGCTTTCCAAAGTCCCATGGCCTTTTTACTTTTCATTTTGCACACGTTCACACCACACTTCACACATCACATCATCACACACCACACCATACACAATTCATTCGAAAAGTGGGGCGCGACAGGCTCGAGTCTACCTTTTATACAGTTTGATGGTCAAAACCAGCCTTTTAATAGTTGAGTGACCAAAACTCGACGATGGCAAAAGTTTAGTGGCCACTGGGATAATTTGCCCTTCTAGAAACTATACTTTGTTATTTTTTTAGCATTAGAAAAGGGGCACAACAGTGCGCTTTGACACTATTGATACCAGGGAGAGTTTTGCTCATCGAGTACATACTTGTACAGAAGCCTAAACTGAGTTGGCACAATTTATTTGGTTCTTAGTTCTGCCCTGATTTAGAGTTTTAACTTAATTGGGCATTTCTATATTCAGAAACTGCATAAAATGAAGTAAATTATATCATATTAGAGACATGAACAATTCGCCTTCTTTTACTGTGAAACTAAAATAGGTACTATGGAAGTATCAATTGCTGGGGAAAAATTGACTGAATGCAAAAGTAAAAAGATTGAGCGTGATTCGATTGACACGAATTCAACTCTAAGACTTAGTCTGTATTGTTGAAAGTCATTCTCTGGGGATGGATATGGAGGGTACCCTAGTGGTGGTTAGCCATGGTGGTTACGGTGAATTTTTTTTTTTGGTCGCAATAATAATATTTTAATAACTTAATCTATCATATTCTATAAGGATATTATCGCTTTGGTTGTTGTCTGGCTGCAGTTATTATGGCAGAGGTCAGGCAGTCGATGTAAAGCCTCTGAATTAATAAACCAGCCTCTAGTCTAGGCTCAATACTATACTTGGCTCAATGTAATAGTTGTTTTTTCTAGAGTGAAACATGAATAAGAGCTTGATCAACTGTATCATTCATCCATCCATGTGTAAGTTGGCTCAATGCAGTAGTTGTTTACCAATATTGTGTACATCAAACGTTCTGGCCAGCTTACAGAGTAAACAACTCCTTCCACCTTCCTTTCTTTTCCGAAGTATAAAGGCCAAAGAGGATAGGGAAAAAAAAAAGAAATATGAAAAGGATGGAATAACACTTGGCATTAGAAAGTCATTTCATGTTAGTCCGGTCGAAACTTACTCTCTTTAGTCTTGACTAGTAGAATTATAGGAAATCACGAGTGCTTAAATTGATGTTTACAATTGAAACTCTTATATATAAAATGAAAATTATAGGAATTTGAGAGAAGACTATCTTAAATTTAAAAACATTGAAGAATTGGCCTGCATTAGTTTTTTTTTTTTTGTCCATATTTTGGGACATATTTCATATTATAGAAACTAAAGTATCTCATTACGAAGTTCAGGGATCAAAATAAAATTATAGCTATGGTTGAAGGGTAAAAGGTAGAATTAATCTTTTTATTTGGTTCTGAATTCTTCCCTGGTTCAACCTTTAAACTGAATGGCTCTACGAATATGAAGAAACAATACAGATTAAAGTAAAATTTTTGTTGCACATGCACATGTAAGCTTATTCCATTGTTTCTAACATTTTCATCAGTTGCACGATGAAAAACAAAAACAAGTTGCAGAAGCATGGGCAAAAGGATGGAAGCAGTCCAGTCTTTGGCCATTGACAATTAAGGCTTGAAATTTTTCGAGACCATTAGTCCAAAATCTGTGACAATTAAGGCAAAAAGGTTCTTTTTTGTTTGATAAAAATTATAGTCCTGAACTGAACATGCTCGGTGTTTTGCCAATATGTAAATGGGATTATTATTTATTTCTAAAATTATACTATTACAAGAAAATGGCTAGTGATAACAACATAGCAAAATTCACCAAAAATAACAAATTCGATCTTTTTCAAAAGGAACCCAACCTTTAGCTAGTGAAAGACATAAACTCTCACTTTAATTTTTTTTTTTTTGAGAAATAAATATCACATTACATCAGCAGCTGCCAAACAGAGGTGCAAAAACATCCAAACCAGCAAAAAGTGAGAATTGCTCAACCAGAGAGCCAAAAAACAGCAGCATCAACAGCGAAACAACAGCAGCAGCAACAGCGCTTGAATGATTGTGGACGTCCTAGATTCCATTCCAGAAATCCAAATGTTTAGTAAACCCGAAAATTAGGATAACCTAACCTATCCAACTTGAGGTCTCCACGAACTAATCGTGGCAATTGCAACCACGAATCATACACTATATTGGACTTTAACTCAGTTCCAACCTTAGATAAGCGGTCTGCAGGCAAATTCGCTTGACGATAACAATGAGTGAGGGATTGAAAGAAATGCCTAAAAGTGAGCAATTGGTCTAGCTCTCGTTGCAAACCCCATGGACATCTACTAACCCCCTTAACCATTTGGACTAGAAGTAAAGAATCTGATTCCAAATGCAAGCAAAAGAAACCTCGCATAACACAAAGCTTAACTCCAAATAACAAAGCCTTCAACTCTGAATGTAAACTCGACATGACACCCCAATAACACGCAAAACCTAACAAAAATATCCCTGAGCTATTCCTCAAACCCCCCCCCCACCACCACTCCTTCTCGGATTACCAAAAGAACTACCATCGGTATTCAGTTTACATGTCGTCAAGACTGGAGGGATCCACCTAACCGGGATGAGCTTAAATGTTTTTTTCCAACTCACCAGTGAAGAGTAAAAACATGGCCACGAGTACCTTCCAACTCCCATGTCTTCCCAAACCGAGAAATTTCTAAAATTATGATGATTTTTAAAAAAATTCTACAAAGGGGGCATTTTGTGTATGGTTTTCTATCCTTGGGGTCTTTGCATTTGCTGAATGCGAAGTCTCCCTAAATTTTTCCATCACCGAAATTCAAAAAAAAAAAAAAAAAAACAGACCTCGCATTTGTGAAATGCGAGGTATATATGACCTCGCATTTCACAAAATGCGAGCTCATATACCTCGCATTTCACAAATGCCACTTGCTGAAGAGAGAGACAGATCCGGGCCTCGGATCCGAGGGGGTGAAAATGGATCCGAGCTCGGATTTTTAGGATCCGAGGCCTTTCTTTTATGGATCCGAGCTCGGATCGTTTGTACTCGGATACACTGCTCCGGAAGTACAGACGAGGGCTCGGATCGGCTCGTTACTCACACAGATCCGGGCTCGGATCCCTGCTGGTGTTTTTCCAGTTTTTCACTTCTTCTCTTTTCTCTTCATTTTTGCTCCTAATTTCTTGTGTACTTTATCCTGTGGACGGTCCTTACATTTCTTTCAGCTTGTGCATGAATTTCATACCTCAATAACCTTCACAATTTCAAAAAATTAATGCATTAATCCACTCATTTATCAAGTTTTGAACACTTAAACAATATTTAAGCAATTATCACCAAAAGAGTTCAAATATGGCTTTAATCTTCTCAAAACATACCAAAAGTTCATGCCAAACTTGTACAAAATATACGTTAAACATTCTCTTATCAAATTCCCCCACACTTGTCCTCAAGCAATTGCACACATAGCTACCACAATGATCCAAGAGATAAAACAATATATATACTTTTGTCAAATTTAATTCCTCAACACAATCATTGTGTCATTTCTCAGATTACATTAAATACTCATAATATTCAATGAAATAAAAAAATTATGCTTTAATTCAACAAATTCAATCAATCTCTCGTTTTATCTTAATTTCACAAATAAGTAAATCACATAGTCATTTCTATGGCCTTCCTCATCCCATAACCATAAAATTTTCATAACTAAGAGGGATTTATTCATACTTCATTTTACTTAAATAGTAGAAATGTCTTTTTACGCGAAAATCGACACTTTTAGGTGATGATTCCCGGTTACTCAACATTTCACTTATTCAAATTGCGAAGCATACTCTTAATTTCAATACCTTTTTACGCGAATGTCGACATTTGTAAATGCCAATCCCTGGTTACTCAGTATGTGAATCATTGGAGTAGGTTGTTTTTTTTTTTAACAATAATTTTTTTTTCTTTTCCCTCTAAGCATAATCAAAGAAAGAATCTGGTCTTGTCTTGACTATATCAATCACTTACTTATAAAATTAAGTAAAAATGAAAAATATCATTAAACATGCAAAATTCTAAGCATAATTTTCCTTATTTAGCCAAATATACTTTCTAAAATATAAAAATTCTAATTGCATAACGACTAATTCCAAGTCAAATAAGGACTAAACTTTTCCAAAATACATATAACATTTTATCTAATGGAAGAATTAGACACTTAAAATTGAACATTTTGGCCATTTAATTGAAAGAATTGCAATGAAATATTGAAAAATATTTTAGAAAAATTTTGACAGAGTTTCCCCATAAAAATGAATGAAACTCACTGCCAACAACCTCAATTTCAAGAAAATTAACCTCATGACAATATTTCCAAATATAATTCCAATATTTTTAAGCTATAGACAACTAAAATCATGCATTTCGAGACACAATTACCCATAAGATCAAGTAATCCCTCCCCCACACTTAAAAGCTACAATGTCCTCATTGTAGAGGAAGGTTAAAGAAACTGAAACTTCCCTCAAAATAAGTGGTGATTCAGTGTGAAGCCATTAATCCTCACGATCATCAAAATTCTATCCACCATGAAACAAAAGAGTACAAAAAACCACAAGTAGCACAGGAGATTCCAAAAGAAAACTACAATGTTTATACTGAACCCAATAAAAGAAAAATAAAGCAACAACGGATGTAATCAGCTAAAAATCTTCATGGCTGCTCGGAACGAGGGTCTACTGCCCCCTCAGCTCCATGAGGACCATGTGAAGTACCAATATGCCCCTCCTCATGTTGAAGTGTTGGAGTAGGTGACTGGCGGATATGGAAATGATCCTCGATCGCACGAAGACGGCGATCATGTCTGTCGAGTCGCTCAGTCATCATCCGCTCCGTCTGGTCAATGCGCTCGACGACTCGTGTCTCCATACAGCAAATAGCATTGAGAAGCTCTTGCCACTTGGATCGCGGCGGAGGTGGTGGTCGTGGAACGGGAGGAGGAAGACTCCATTGTGCCTCCGTCTCTTGAGCTTCCGCTTGTGGTTCAGTATGAGGCGGAGGCTGAGCAGAAGTCGAAGCCTCTCCAGTGTCTCGAATTAGAGCAGCTCCAAAATCAGTTGGGATACCCAAGGATTTGAGTATCGAGACACTGACCTCCTCGGTGGACCTAGTGACAATGGCCCGCTCGGTTCCAAGAGGAACCTTGAGCTTCTAAAAAAGATGGGAGAGCAGTCGAGGAAATCCGAAACAGGTCTCGCCAGCCTCATTCGAGCGGTAGTTCGCATGTAGCTGATGACGATGCTGGGTAGAGGAATACCGGTCAACTGTCTACCCACTCCATGCATCATCTTATCCAGAAAGTATAAGTCACTATTGTGGAGCTTCCATTTTTCACTCTTTTTCGGCACCACATTAAAGGCAAAAAGATAGACGATCAGGTGGTACCGATGCTCGAAGGAGTCGGCGTATACCGTGAGCTTTTTCGCACTTCTTCGCTCACGGTACTGACCCTTAAGACGTGCCACGGCCTCTCCCACTTGCCATGGATCACGTGTCTTGAACTCCTTGGTCAATTTAACATCTTCTCCTTCATCTTTGAGTTTGATGAATTTGGCGATTGTATCCCGATTTAGAGTCACTCTTTTGCCTCGAACCCATGAGACGATGAGGTTGCCACTGTGACTCTGTTTGTTTTCCACATTGGCGTAGAACTCCCGGACCAGATTGGGGTAGTAATGCTTCGGCAAATTAAGGTTAGTTTCCCATCCAAGACGTTTGAATGCCGTGGAGACCTTGTAGTGGTCATCCACCTCTGGTGCCAAATGTTTTTCAATAATGATTTCTTTGTCCAAACCGGCCTCGTACCACTGTTGATTGTCGAGCGAGGTGAAACGAGTGGTATCGTAGTCAGGAAGTGGCTCGTCACGGCTCGTGGACGCTGTCTTACGCCGTGAGTGTGGAGGCGACTCAGGTGAAGGGGATTCCTCCACTGGTGACTTCTCAGGTGAGGGAGTGCGTTCCTCGCTTGAAGAGGGGGAAGGAGTGCGAATAATAGCCCTTCTTGTGCGGACCATGGTGCCTATATCAAGAACAAGATCAATGCACATTAAAAGCAATCTAAATTCCTTGAAAATACATTTCAAAAAATGTTGGAAAGTATTTTGAAAAAAATTTCAGTAGAGTTTCCCCTTGTAAAAGGACGAAACTCCCTGCCAACAATCAACAAATTGAAGCAAATACTCTGCTTAACACATTCTCAAATCCATTTTTAACATTGAGAAGATATATTTTCTATAAGGAAATTAACTGTCACATGATAAATCCAAATGTGTGAGATTTAAAACCAATTGCAAGCATAGAATATTATCTCAACGTAAAATGGACTATCAAAGACAATGTGCTATTAAGTTAAGCCTTAATCATCAATTGAACACAACATCTCCTCATGCATTACGAAAAACATCCTCAATTCAAACAATTCTCAGCTTTTGTCTATTTTCCTCAAAGCAATGCATAACAATCCACTATACTTACTACAATTTATCATCACTTTGCACAAAATGAACTTCATTTCAACCAATCAAATGCCACATATACAAAGAAATAGGAAATTGCAAACATTGAATTATGTGCTTTCATTAGAAAAATTATACAAAATTTATCACCATATTAACAAATTTCTCAATTCTAAGCAAACAAGTATTTGTAATGACATATACTAGCACAATGTAGCAAAATTTGGACATTAAAATCCAACATATATGCATTTCCCAAATTTATAGAAAAATACAAAAATTGAAGAATTGAGAAATGTAAAATTTCAAAGAAAGTTGAAAATAGTTACCTCAAATGTGTAGAGTGATGATGGAAGGTGATAATGATGCAAAAATGGAAGAGGAAAAAGCCCAAATTCAGGTCCGAATTCTTAAACCGCCGCCATATCTTTGGAGGAAATGGATTACGGCAATGTCTAGCATCCTCTCTTCTGGTTTTAAACAACTCAACTGTCCGATGAAATGTCATATCAATACAAGCCCGGATAGGCAAATGACGTGCTCCTCTAAGTACATTATTATAACTTTCGGATATGTTGGTTGTAAGAATACCCCAACGGTTCTCACCGTCATGTGTTAGACACCACTTTTCAGCTCCAATGTTAGACAGATAAGTCCATGCAACTGGAAACATGTTCCTCAATTCTCGTTTGAATGCCCGCCACTTGCGCAATTGTCTGGCTCTTCCCATTGCCCAAGACAACCTTTTAAGGTGCAAGCCTTTGAAGTGAGTCATTAGGTTACTCCTAACGTGTCGTAGGCAAAATCTATGAAAGGCCAAAGGTTCTTGCCAATAGTCATAATGTATCATGGCATGGATGATACCATTATGCCGATCCGAAATGACACAAATAAGATACCGATCACGGGCCACATTGTATCTTAGTTGTTCCATGAACCAAGACCAACTAGAAATAGTTTCTTCGTCGACAATGGCATAGGCTATCGGAATAATCTTGTTGTTGGCATCTTGCGTAACTGCAACAAGTAGTTTGCCTTTATATTCGCCACGCAAATGAGTGCCATCAACACATATAACCAGTCGACACATGTGAAATGCATCAATAGCCGGTCCAAAAGCCCAGAAGACATACTTAAATGTCTTCACACGATCCATACTATCAGAATGGTGCAACCACCTGGTCACAGATCCCTGATTTGACTGCATAAGTGCATCAACATATTTTGGTAGTTCGGCAAAATTGGCATCCCAAGAACCAAATATAAGTTCAATAGCTTTGCGTCTGCCGTACCAAACCTTTTTATAAGAGACATCCACCTTCAAAACTTCCTTAACATGGCTTACTATATTCTTTACTTTAAACCCGGGATCATCTTCAATGCTACGAACTATGTGTCTAGCAATAACCGAAGGTGTAAGGCTAGCATTGCTATTACTCATCAAATCACCAACACAATTATGGTCGTTGACCCATTTGGTTATTTACCACAATCCATGAGTCTTTTTTTTCACTGCTCGGACACACCAGTCGCATGGAGGACATAACATGTTGGCCGCAGTGGTAGTGCTCCTTTCAAATGCAGATTTACATTTGGCAACCCAAGTGTTACTCTTGCTCTCAACAACCCTAAACTCCCTATTATGATTGATAGACCACATTCTAATAGCCCTGCTCAGCTGTTGTTTGCTCTCAAATCTCATGTGCAGACTTATATTATTATTCTCCTCACTGAATGTCACAATGCGCTCCAACTCACTTTTATCAGTGAGTTGATCGTCATCATCTATGTTTCCAAGGTTAGAGAAGAATTTGAATCCTCGTGGAGCATATGAGAGGTTGCCAGCTGCATCAAAGGGCTGTTGGTTCTCGAGATCCTGGTGGGCTCCACGTTGTTCAATTTCGCCATCTGAGTCACTGCCTGACACATCAACCGACTCAGATTCTTCTACATCTTCTATATCATGCTCCGAATCATCAGCTAGAAATGTGTTACAATGACTTGGACCAGCAGTGAAATTGAAGCCATAACTACCAATATGATCCGGCGATTCTGGATCTCTAAAACTTTGAATCGAGTCAAGGCCTTCAACAGATTCAAGACCCGTCCTTAAGCCTGATGTAAGACGTGGCTCTACCGAATCCCTAACACAATCCCTATGTTGCAATTGTGATACCGATGCTGTCTCTAGTACTGCTGTACTAGAGTATAGTCGAAATCTTGCTGGATCCATGCATGCATGGACAAGCGACATCATCAGACCACAATTGGTATTTGGTAAAATGAATGTGCTACTAACTCGAGGATTTTGGAATATTTCCTCCTTCTCGATATAAAGTTCTGCGATGTATGGGACAATTTTGTTCCATACATCATACATTATCTCCAGAGTTTCATCATCCACCACTGGGGAGACATTATAAGAGCTCCGGCCACAAGGTTGGCGGAGAAATATATTCAACTTGAACAGCCCCTTATCGACCTCCATATATTGATAAATTCTATCCACCAACTCATCATATCCAATTCTGGATCGTAATAAGAATGTACAGTTGCAGGTACGAGGCAAGTAACAAATTGACCCATCCTCATAGTGTATTTTACCTCTCCAATAAAGAGACACTCGCAGAGGTCTCTCTATAGACATATGTGTGAAAAGAATCCCTATTTTGGAATAAAATAAATTAGCCCATGTAGTACAAGACTATATAACAAATAACAATCCCTACTTTTTTATATTGTTTAAATTGTGATATAAAGGACATATATTTATCATTTTGAATGTGCGTTTAAGGTACAAATTAGTAAACGAATGATGTAGTCAGCATATCTAAAACTTTTTACCTTTTCCCAAAACATTTATGATGTTTTCCGGAAACACTAACCACGAAGAAAACACGACAAATAATATGCGACCATGAGATCGCGTATTGTGTGGTCGCGTATTTTTATTTGTGTGTGAATTTCCATGTGTGCTTGTGTCACCCACTTAAGATTCTTGCAATGTTAAGTGGGTCACTAACTTCCCCTACAATTATATATTTTGTAACAAACTCACCCCTAAATTATAAAAACATTCTTAAAATAATCATTTAAAGAGAGAGATGTATTTGCTCCAAGAGAGATGTTAGCATTCAACAATTATTAGATTAACCATTTTTTGTAGGTTTACTTTTATTATCTTCTTCTTTTTTGCATATATAATGGTTAGAATGATGAGGATAATTTAATCAGAGGTTAACGTAGGAAGACTAAAAATCGAGGAAAGGGGTGTTTAGGGAATTAATAATAACTAGAATTGTCAAATCTTATATAGTTTAGTTTTTCCCAATGTTTTTAGCAACAAGTTTTTTTTCTCCAAATAGCGATAGTAAATATAGGATTGGTATAAAAGACAAAAGTAGTGGAGCGGGAATATTAAGCATTTTCACTTCAAACCTTGCCTTTACCTCCACAAATGTTAGTTTTAGTAAGGGGTGTTTAATATAAAGTTCTTATACAGGGTTTAAAAATTTGGAAGGATAAGGGTGCTTAAATTCAAGTATAATTCAAGTAAAAAATTGGCAACCCAACAATTATTATGTTGGTTCACCACTGCAGTCAGAAGAAAGCTGGAAAATGAGGAACCGAGCCCTCGGTTTTGTTCATATAGCCAACCGATCCGAGGTCGGATTGGTTCAATCAGGGTTCGGATCCATGGGCTTCGGATCCGTTCCTCCGGATGATTAGACGAGCCCTCGGATCCAATCGGGTTTTATTGGATCCGAGTTCGGATCTTTCAGACGCGCCCTCGGATCCAACTGGGTTTTATTGGATCCGAGCTCGGATCTGTCTTTCTCTGCACTAATTGCAGAAACTGTGATTTTTCAAACTTTTTCTCCCTTTTCCGGCCAATTCCAAATTACGCTTTCGACAAACATTTTATCAAACATTTTCTGATGCTGTTATACTACCAAATAAGAGACCAACCGAAACAACAACAATGTCCAATAAATTGCCATATTAGAAAAGCCACTTCAATTTGAAAAACAAAAAAATCCCAGAAAAATATTTAAACTCAGAACAAAATTTAATTCTTACCTCTTATGCTGTTTCTGGTGAAAGGACTCAAATGGAGAAAGCCGGATGCCAAGAGAAAATAAAATGTGCAGTGCAAATGGGACTCAAAAGTGAGGGGGTGTCCTGTTGAGGTTGTAAAAATGGCAAATTGGGAGGAGGGAGAGAGGGCAGCTAGCTAGCAGAGATGGGTTCCCAAAGGGGAAGCTCTTCAATGGCCGACAGCTTCCGCTGCTTCCGATGAGAGCTTCGGACGAGAAATGCTGCGGCTCTACAAATTTGAAGAGCTTCCGAGGACAAGGCCGAGAGATTTCCGATGACAAAGCGGTGACCAAGATAATTTTGAGAGTCAGGAGTTTTGGCTGCACGGAGAGAGTAAAATTGCATTCTGAGATAGACACCAACGATGTTTTCGAATTGAGCAATCTCGCATTTGGAAAATGTGATCTTGTTTTTCTTTTTTTCTGAAAACACCTACCTCGCATTTGTGAAATGCGAGGTATCTGAACTCGCATTTCACAAATGCGAAGATCACAAGTCTGGCATCAACTTCAAAAATTACCCCCTTTGTAGAATAATTTTTTTTTTCATCACAATTTAAGAATTTTCTCTCCCAAACCGCAGTATTCCTAGCTTTCCAAAGATGCCAGCAAATCAGCAATGGCAGCAACTGATAAACCAGTTTAAGCTTCATGTTTTTAGCTGGCCGCAACCACCATTGAATGACTGCATGCTTTACCGTTGAAGGAGTGACAAACTCGCCAATCTCTACTTGAAACGATTGCCAAACTTGGCGAGGGACTTCACCTCCCTCCAGATGACAAAAGCTTCTCCTTCCAAGACAAAACTCTCTTAGCAACTGAAGCGCAGATATCTGAAAAATAACTGCTTTTCCTTCTCCTTGAGTAGAGAGTACACCCAAGATATCGAAGAGGAAGTGACTTAGCGTGAAAACCAGAGATTTGTGAAATGACACGTTTACGAGGTAAAGTCAAAGCATCATGATCAACAAAGCAGCTTTTTTGAGAAAGAAAGAAAAAGTTGGCTGTAAAGCTACAACACATGCTCTGGATATATCATTTGAGAAGAAAAATTGATTTGTTACTCTAAAAAGTAAAAATAAGTATTATTGGACACGTGCTTAGTAAACCTGTAAAAAGTAAAAATAAATATTATTGGACATATGCTAAGTAAACCCCTAATGGACTCGGTCATTTAGTCACCATGTTGTTGAAAGTCATTTTTTCATAAATGGGGCATCACAAGTTCCATTTCGCATAAGTTGGTATAAATTAACAATTTACTTTTAATTTATACCAAATTGCTCTCAGCTTATACTAAATGATAATAATCAACTTATATCAAATTGTACCTAATTTACACCAAATAATAACAAACCAATGTACATTGAACTGCACCTGATTTACATCAAATCGGACCTGATTTTTACTGAAATTCTATTGATTTACGTCAAAGTTCAAATTGTGCAAGATTGTGAGGCCTTGAATCCATTTTTTCTACCATTAATATTGAGCGACCAACCGATTCAGTTCTTTGTACGATAGTACTGAGAGCGTTGATCTGAAATTATGGTCCGTGCACGTTTGCAGAGTTTAATGATTAATCCTTCAGTATATATGAATTAACATAGTGTCCCAACTCCTAACTCCGCCATGATAGAAATATTATCCGGACTTGTACTTCAAATTCTAGAACTAAATTAGATAACATAACAAACCGTCCACAAATTAGCATTTAACTATTGAATTGGTCAAAAGACAAGACATAATGCGGCACTAATTTATGCCACAAGCAATTTAAATTACACATTCTTCCAATCTTATAGTTTGCAATATCATATGGTATTTTGTTTCTAAAAACTAGAAGTTTTAACATATTTTACAAGATATTGCTTTTGTAATGCAAATGTCACTTAATTTAACTGCCTACTAGGCATACTTTTTTTTTTTTTTATTTAATAACCGTTCACGAATTGCAAAGTTTACCTTTTCTTTTATGTGAATTTTCTTTCTCAACAATATGTTTGAGATATTATTCAACTCGGAATGAATGTGATCAAAGTCACTCCTACGTCCAAATTGATTGACAATAATACTTGCCGCAGAGGGACTGCAACTTATGATAGCATTGACTTTGTACCAATGATCGTAATCTTTCCTTTAACGCCCAACCACATCCATTTGACGGCAATGTCTCACAGATTTTCGTATAAATAGACGTCAATCTACACAAGCTTTCTCATCCTTCCCAAAACAAATTTTGATTACATAAAATACCTTGAGCAGAAATGAGTTCCAAGAAACTTCTTTTGTCTTGCATTTCGTTGGCTGTAGTTCTAATGATCACGTCGCAGGTGGATGCTAGGGAGTTGGCTGAAACTTCCACGTCAGTGTCAGTTGACAATTGTAAGAATTTATTCTCCAATTCAAATTCCACCCATTTCTTATCTGCCTGGCTTTCTTTGTAGCATATGTTAATTTAAAACTTTGGACCACAGAATTTAGCATTTCAAGTTATGTATATAATTTTGGTTGCACATGTGAAGTGTCCGAGTACTAAGAAACATAGCTGAAGTGTTCTTTAAGGTTTAGATGCACCTTAGATAAGCTGCACCTTTAAGTGTCAAGCCTTTTCCTGAAGCGGGGCTTGGGGGTGGTAATACGCTAATTCTAGTTAATGTGTGTTTTAACTAGTATTATATGATAAAATATAAAATCATACTGGGGAAGGTTTGACACTAAGGAATTATATGGTAAAATATAAAATTATACGGAGTTAGTGTGTCATGTATATTATATTTATATATTTTGATTAATTCAATCATTTTAATTTTTAAATAAGGGTAATTTTAATATTTTCAAAGGTTTCATTACGAATAATCATTTCGATCACTTTGACACTTTAATCCAAATTATGAGGGAATTATGTATAATTTTTTAAACGGTAAGGAGGTTATGTACAAAAATAACAAATCATAGGGGGGTAAAATATAATTTGCCCTTTTCTTTACATTGGTTTAGTAATTCTTATTTTACATGAGTATGAATATACAACATGTAACTTCTAACCAAATTTGAAGCTTTAATTGTTTACATATGACATGCATCCAATCATATTGCTATAGAATTTCCCAATATCGATAGTGTATAAACGATTAATTAGCAAGAACCATGTTCACTATGATAAAATTATCTTTCAGTTGGTAGTGATGACCATGTTCAGGGAGTTTGTGAAAAGAAGGCAATAATTTTGACACATACATTAGAAGACAGAATTCCAAATGATTATGATACTTCATTGATATCATATGCGTTGACCAAAAGCATGAACACAAATCTGTCGAAAGTTTACTATTTGAAATTGTGACTGAAGTAATTAACGCGCGTGCCATATTTATGCTCATTGCAGCCAAGACAGAAGAAGCAAATGGCCTAAAAGAAGCCAAGTACCCAGGTGGCTATGGTGGGTACCCCGGAGGAGGATATGGTGGTTATCCCGGAGGGGGGGTGTGGAGGGTATCCTGGAGGAGGTTATGGGGGGTACCCAGGTGGTGGATACGGGGGCTATCCAGGAGGAAGGTATGGTGGATATCCTGGGGGTGGCCGTGGTGGTTATGGTGGAAATTGCCGCTTTGGTTGTTGCGGCCGAAACTATTATGGTGGGGGTTGCAGGTGCTGCTACTATCCTGGTCGGGCTGTGGATGCTGAGCCTCAGAACTAATGAAGCCAGCTTCTAGCAAGCTCATTGGTGATATATAGCAGCACTTAGTAGTATGAAGTGCGGATAAGAGCTTGATTATTGATCATGTAATATGACTCCATGTATTTGTTGGGTAGTTAAATATTTCAAGTATGTGAGTGTATTTGTGTCTCGTTTTGAGCACTTTTGTTGTGATGACAAAATATTTCATGGGATATGTCTTCAATTCAGTCATTCTCCACTAAAAATTGGGAAGGTTACTATTTCAAATTAGAAAAAATCGAGGCTTATTCTGGTCACTTTTTCTGTAATTCTAGGACTTTTTTTTAAGTATGCTTCGTTTTTAATCTAACACAAATGTTTGAGATAGCAAATTTGGCAAATGCAACCCTTCCTTTTGGATTATATTTTTGACTAATCATAGATAACCAAAAAAAAAAAAAAAAAAAAACCCTTACTCGTATTCGTGGCAATACTGATTAGACTGCTAGTTCTACTGGTCAGCTTACTGTAAAATTGAGTGGTACCAGTTGGGAGCTGCAATTCATGGCAACATTAGCAGTGCAAATCAAATTTTGGGATGATATTATATGAACAAATCCTTTAACTGATTGCCAATTTAACACACTAAATGATCTCGAAGAACATAGTTTAGGTGTTTACTTGAAATTTGCTGCACCAAAAAGTCTCGCGATCTATTCATAATTGATCATAAACCTTTATTCACCTCTTTTATGCTTTCTGCAATTTCACATGTACTTCAAACATTGAAAGTTCAATAAAATGACTTTTTTTTTGGGTTAAAAGAAAGACTTCAAGTCTTACGAGGTGAAAGGAAGAAAGAAAACTGAGTGCTTGAATCCCAAATCAAAGGTCTCACGATCATCTAACAAATGTTCCCACCAAGTGAGTCGAGTTTTAAAGGCAAAGTGACAATTTCCTTTACTATTTACTATTTTCCTACATGAGAGGAGTTAAGATAACGTAGATATTGTGAATCTCTTTTTTCTTTGTTTTGGTTTACTTTCTGAGCTATTTGATATGTTTTTTTAATACCTAAAGGATTTGTCAGAAATTATCTTTTATAATTCTTTGTATAATTTACGTTTGGGGGTAAAATTATCTTTTACCACCTAGTTTGAGGGGATAAACTGAGATTGACCATGTAAAATTGCAAATTGTATAATATAATATTCTTTTCTCAGACTAGCCATGTCATATTGGATTTTTTCTTTATACCACCAATTCAGTACTGTGACATAAAGAAAAATTTGTCACCACTACTAAAGCTATACTAAAAGAATAATTAATGGGATATCCTAATTACGAAAGTAATTGTACAATTGCACTGCGGGATGGGTTAAAAATGTCATAGTTTCTGGGAGAAGCTTTTCATTTTGAATTCTACAAAATAAAATTTAACTATCTTTATGTTTTGTCATCATTATGATCCAGACCATTAATTCAAAATCTGTGATGGGGTTCTTTTTCTGAGTGGTGGTAAGTGCAGTTGTTTGATAAAAATTAAAGTATTGAGCTGAACATGCACGATTTTTGGTGACAAAAGAAGCATAAAGCATTAAAAAGATGGGAACTTCTTAGTGTCAATATGTAAATGCGAATTATTATTGATTTTTGAAATTATAGTATTAGAGGAAAGTGGTCAGTGATAATAACATAGCAAAAAAAAATCTCTAAAAATGACAAAGTCAACCTTTTCAAAATGAACCCAACTTTAACCAGTGAAGAACATAAACTGTCATCGTTTTTTCAAGGTAAAATTGTTTAATTTTGTTGAGATCAAGAATGGAAATTTCTACAAGAGATAGACTCAGATGCATAATACAATTCCTATCTATTCACAATGTTCAAGCTACTGAAAGCTGTGGAAAGACAAACCCCATTCCAATGCTAAATTCCAAGTTTCATAATTTTTTGAAAATTTTTCCCAACCTGACAGGTTGATTTTTTTTTATTATTTTTTTTAAAAGAAAGAAAATATTTGCTGTAAAGCTACAGTAGATGCTCTGGATATATCATTTGCGAGGAAAAGATTGATTAGATACTGTAAAAGTAAAAAAAAAGCATTATTGGACACATGCTAATTAAACCCTTAGTGGACTAGGTCACTATATATGCTGTTGAAAGTCATTTTCTACAATTAATAGTGTCGACCTGCCGATTCAGTTCTTTGTACGACAGTACTGAAAGCTTTGACCTGCAATTTGGGTCGAAACCTCCAACCCTTTCATCCTAGTCGATTTACCCACGAGGCTGGCGGACATTATATAATCCAAGTAGATAACTCATTGAATTTTCCGTGCATTGCATGCAGAATTTAATGATTTATCCACTTGGCTGCTGGGCATAATTAACGTGTCCGGAGGCATTAAATGGAAGAAAAATAATCTTATCACAATAGCACATTATAAGCGCAAAAAAAAGTGAAGAAACATACATTTAAAGGGCATTTAAAGGTGCATAGGTCCTGGTAAATGTTTCTATTTTGAAAAAACCATAATACATTCATAATTTCTGTTACATTTCTTGAAATAAAATGTTTGTTTTCTGCAGCATCCAACCCCGTGGAGTCTCTGTCAATGCTTTAATGAATGATAGAAGCAAGACATGCAGCGTTTTACGTGCCGAAGCAGGAAGTTTGACTTCTAGCAGAATTGCAACTTGGAACTATTAATTGAATTTGTTTGTCGGGATCGCATTGGACACGTCAAACTAAATTGCAACTTGGCTTACAAATTGCACATTGTAGCACATTAATTTCTTTTTCTTTTTTTGTTATCAAAGAACAAATATACATACGTTTTTGCGCAAAATGTTAAGTGCCAAAATAGACAAATTTGGCATTGATTGAAAAGTCGAGAAGAACTCGTGAAGGATTTATATTAAGTGCTGAATTGGATAAACTTGTCTTATATTTCTAAGGTCCACTGCTTATGTGACACTCCGAAACTATCTTTGTCAAATGCCAAATTTGACCACTTCAAGAGCAGATAAGGGTTCATGTATTCCTACATCCTCTCCCTAAAAAAATGGCTTCGAATTTTCCTGTATTTGAGGACACTGTCACTTATTTGTCCGGTTAGATATGACAAGTGTGCCTTGGAATTGAACCATGTAGGTTGAGCAAGGAAAAAATGCTATGAGACACGGTATAAGGGGTAGACCTCAATTGCAAATGACACAATAGTACCTAAGTCTGACAGTCATTTTAGTTTTCTTTTTGGGGTAAAATAAAGATGAATAAAAGTAAATAACATCCCTTCAAAGTAATTAGCTTAGTACAGTCATCCCAAGGAGGGTGACTCCGCTCAAGTCATTTAGTAGTTGAAGAGACCAGTTGAATTTCATACATATAGAAAGGTCTTCTACTCTTATGATAGTGAGACAATTGTGTATTTTATTTGATGGTATTTGATCTCAATTTTGGCCACTTATTATGCAAAGTAATGGGTTTCTGCTCATAATTGATATTTGTGTCAGTTGCAGGCGATTGGTATCAAAAGTGATGAAAAGAGGCCAATTTCCAGAAGACTATTCATTCCAGAGCGTGCCCACGCCAGAGGCCGCAGAGTTAAGTCCAAAAAGAAAGACCGCGGGACTTATCCCTGGAAGCTCGCCACTATTTTTGGGAGATATGTTTTGAAGTTGCGTGGGATTAGGAGTCATCTTCAGAGAATATTTTGGCAACAAATCAAGGAGGAAAAGAAGGGAAGATATCCCATATAGATACAAACACGTATTTGGCTAAAGGAGGCGGTGGCAGAAAAACTTTAAAGAGGAGAGCAACAGACTAGCAGTTTATCTTTTATCTTTTTCCTTTCCTTCTTAACATGAGTTAGAGATTAGCATCTGTACTTTTTCATCAGCAAAATTATATTAAAACTTGGGATTGGATCGTCGTCATGAGGCGAGGCTAAGTTCCTTTATCTAGTTGAGGAATAATCAAGGCCCGGTGCACAGACAATTGTGAGATCTTTTTAATTGTTCTGTGTTATTTTAAATTCTGCGTTAGTGGGTATTTAATTATTCTTTGTTTTAATAGGCTATTATTGTTTGGATTTATTGGATTAATGTGGCCAGTTGTTCAATTGTCTGAATAGTATACTGCCAATTAGGACGATGGTGTGTATCACTTAATTGTCTTAAAATTAGTGACAAACGGCGCAATTTCATTGCCTCGCAAGTAGTTTAATCTATGTTGTAGGAATAGTTAATCTAGTTTAAATGAACCCGCATGTGTGTTTGTTGACTAGAATTGGGTTTCTCTAATTCCTAAAGCTGTGAATAGATTAAATCCTACGAGCGTTTCTGGGGTTATCTATTTTACAATGGAGTAGTTTAAGAGCGTCTCTAGACTACCATATAATTAAGGAGAGATTGATAGTTTGACGGTTGTCGAATTGCTTGAACCAATTTACTTGCGAACGTGTGAATTAATTCAGGTATCTATGATCAATTGCGTGAGCCGGTGCCGAAATTATTTCCTTAACTAGGTTGTTTCAATCAATTGTTTATTATATCCTTTAGCTACTGCACTGTTTGCGAATTGGAGATTCAGTACCCTACATCTTTAATTTGTTCTTTTATATCTCCCTTCCTAAAACCCCCCAAATTATCTATGTAATAAATCTGCCAGTTCCCTAAGAAGACGACCCTACTCACCACCATACTCATTTAGTTTTGGGAGTAGGTATTGATATAAATTTTATTTTTGGTAGTTTGACAGCCGCCATCTTACTAGGGGTGTTGGGCGGCTAGGGCTTCTTGAGTGCCATGGCAACATCGGCTGCTCTTCAACCGCAGGCTGGAGGGCATCCAATCTCTACGGCGCATCCTTCATTTCAACATAAATCATTCTCTTCACTCTTTTCTTCAAATGATGGTCCAACTCTGGAATTGCAGACAGACAAAACGACGAGAAGGGGGGAGCCAGCAGTGGTTTTCTCTCCGCTGGACGTGTCAAAAATTGTAGCCTCTTTTCAGCTTTCTTTGGTTGACAAGTTTTCAAAAGGTCGTCCTCCCATGGAGGATATTCGCAGGTTTTTCAAGGCATTGGATTTGAAAGATGAGATTTCAGTGGGTCTCTTAGATCATCAACATGTGCTTATTCGTCTTGCTAGTGAGAAGGATTTTCATTGGATTTGGGGTAGGAACGTATGGTATGTATTTGGATGCCCAATGCGGGTGTTTAAATGGACTTCATCATTCCATGTCGATAAAGAACCTTCAATAGTTCCTGTATGGTTTTCACGACCGAAACTGCTAGTTCATTTTTTCAAGAAGGAATGCCTAATTCACATAGTGTCTTGCTTGGGTAAACCACTTTTCATGGATGCTGCAACCAACTCATTGGCATGACCAAGTATGGCTCGTGTTTGTGCGGAGGTTGACCTGTTGAAATCTCTTCCGAAACGGGTATGGATTAGTGTTGGGACAGGTGAATCGGAGGGATTTTGCCAAGTGTTAGAGCCTGACAATTTGCCTTCATATTGCTCCTTCTGTTTCCGCCAAGGCCATGATATGGATGGGTGTCATGTTAAGTATCCAGAATTGAGAGCAGTATTGCTACATGAAGGCCAAAACAAACAGGAGATACAATGAAGGACTGCTGTGGTTTTTTGTCCCAAGTAAACCGACATAGACGAAAAGGAGGGAAGTAAATCGATAGTTGAAGTGAGTCCAAGTTTCGAGGTATTGGCTGGGGATGCCTTACTCGAGGCCTCTACTAAGGTTGATCCATCGACGGCAATGGCTACTGGTGGAGTTCGTGATCCAGGTTTGTCATCGCTGGTTCTGCTCCAATCTACAGCAGCGGGTATTGTAGATGGTTATTCGGTTGCTGCTTTGGCTGGGCAATCACCTGGTGCGTATTTACAGGTGGCCATAGCCTCTCCCGTTGTGGCTGCAGAGAAGGTGTACAACCTGAATTGTGTAGCACACAAGGTGCTAGTGTCAAGGAATGACACATCAGCTTTACCATGCACCTTGAATATGACAACGGGCATGTCGGGGAATTCGACAGATTATCAAACCAGTTTGCCACCTTTTTCTAGGATTGCAACAACAATCGTGACTGATCAGGGTGGGGGGCAGAGTGGTAGTTTGGATGATGCACTCATAGAGGTGGCGTTGGGTTCAGCGGTGGAGGAGGATGAGGTTCATAGTACAAAGCAAGTAGCTAGGAACTTGTCACCGCGTGGTGAAGTGGGAGGTGTGGAAAGGGGGACTGGTTCATTGTGTATTGATATTTTTAATCTAGACCCTATAGTTCAACAAGTTCAAGAAAAGGTTCAGGCAGAAGAGGGGGTTAAAGTGATCATGAAACTTAAACACAAAGGTACGCGCGCTCAAGTTCCTAGTGATCGCTCTTTACGGTCTAAGACAAAATTATCCTCAAACTCTTTTGCAGCATTGTCCAATGATTAATTTTCTATTTTGGAATATTCGGGTTATCTCGCGTGCCCCAAATCTTCGTCGGTTAAAAAGACTTATTGCTGATTTCTCTATTCAAATAGTTGCAATTTGTGAACCTAAGTTATCTTTGGTGGATGTCTAGTTGTTTCGGATAAAGTTGAAGATGGATGGTTGTATTGTTAATAGTGAGGGTTCCCTATGGGTGCTTTTTCAAAAGTCATTTGTCTGTGAGCATATTGGGGAATCTAGTCAACATTTGTCAATTAAAATACAGTCCTAGTTGTTTTCTGAGCCGATGGTCTTTTCATTTGTACATGCTAAGTGTACTGGGCAAGAAAGAGCTTTGTTTTGGGCGGCGCTATTAGTGGATAACCCTATGGCTTTTCCGTGGTTTCTAGTAGGGGATTTTAATGTTATTGTTAGTGAGAAGGAAAAAAGAGGTGGTTTACCTTTTCGGCCGGAGGAGGGATTGGATTTTATTTCATTTATGGCTATGGCAGGTGTACAAGATGCTGGTTTTTCAAGATCCAGATTTACATGGTGCAATAATAAAGGAGGGAGAGCCCGAATTTGGAAGTGACTTGATAGAATGCTCTTTAACCAAATGGCTTCTACCTTACCTCTTAACTTTCGGGTGCAACATTTAGGGAGAAACCCTTCTGATCATGCTCCCCTTTTGTTATCGGCCATGACTAGGCTTGATAATAAGCCAAGAGCGTTCCGGTTTCTGAACCTTTGGATGTCTAAACCAGAGCTACTGGAGGTAATTCGAAGTGGTTGGGAAGGGTCTTTTTCATGCTCTCCGTTGCAGCGATTAGTTGCCAAATTGCATCAAGTTAAAAAACATATCCAAGGTTGGTCCCGTGAGTAGTTTGGAAATATTTTTGACGCGGTGCAAAATGCTGAAGCGGTGGTATCAATGGCAGAAGCTCATTTTGATAATGATCCCTCTGAGCCAAATTTGATAGCACTACAAGAGGCTTGAGCGGTACTAAGGAATGCTCTTTTTGTAGAGGAGGAATATTAGAAGCAAAAAGCAAGACTTAATGGTTGCAGGATGGGGATAGAAATACAAAATATTTTCATTCTATAGTTGCAGAGAAGAGAGCCAAGTCAATTAGTCATTGCATTAAAAATGCAAATGGGGTTTGGTTAACAGATGAGAATCAGATTGCAACAGAGGCGGTCCATATCTTTGAGAGCTTGTTTACGGTTGATCCATGCTTGGGTCATGGGATACATTGGATGTAATTCCTAAAATAATATCTCATGAACAAAATGAGGAACTGGTACGTGTTCCTTCCTTGGAGGAGATTTGAGAGGTTGTGTTTGTCGTGGATGGTGAGAGTGCCGCTAGACCGGATGGTTTTACAGGGAGATTCTTTGTCTTTGCTCGGGACGTGGTGGCCAAAGATGTCTATGAAGCGGTGGGCAGTTTTTTTTGTGGATATAAGGTGCCTAAGAGTATTACTTCGACGCTGGTTGTGTTTAGTCCGAAGGTAAGTGCTCCTCAAGACTTTAGTCAATTTCGGCCGATAAGTTCGTGTAATTTTATTAATAAGATTTTGTCCAAAGTTTTGGCTATTAGATTGGCAAAAGTGTTGCCTTGTATTAACTCACCTCAACAAAGTGGATTTGTTAAGGGTAGATAGATTTTTGAAAATTTTCTGCTAGCTCAGGAGATAGTGTCAGATATTGGGAAGTCTAATAGAGGGGGTAATATTGTCTTGAAGCTTGACATGGCCAAAGCGATGATAGGGTATCCTGGCTTTTCCTAGTGCAAGTGCTCAGAAGGTTCGAGTTTAGTGAGGCTTGGATAGATATGGTTTGGAGGCTGATTTCGAATGTTTGGTTCTAAGTTATTATTAATGATTCGCCCCAAGGTTTTTTTAAATCTAGTCGGGGTATTCGCTGACAGGGTGTCAGCCTGTGCAATAATAAAAACCTGCTCAACTAAAATTAATTTCTGTAGATAGTGGTAAACAGGGTCGAATCCACAGGGACTGGGTGTAACTGTTTCTTTTCAAATTCACAATAACAAAGGGGGTGTTTTTGTGCAGAAGGTGACAATCAAAGAAATTCAAATAAAATCTAAGAAGCTACTAAAAATTAAATAACAAATTACTAAAATCAAATGGGTGATAATTAAGGATCTAGCCAAGAAATAACTTCAGCAATGGTGCACTTAATTGATCATCGAAACAAAGGTAATTCCAATTATTTATCAATAAATAGGTTATAACTACCAAACAAGCGATGGCAGTCAACCTCTCCTTACTATGTCGGTGATTAAGGTATGCCCGTTAATCTGCTCTAATTGAGAAATAATCCTAGGTACGCCCATAGAATTTAATTCCCCAATTGCCTTACGTATTAGATGAGTCATATTCTAACCAAATAATGCACTACCAGGGTTATTTCAGATTAGCCCGCGTATTCCCCTGACACAAACCCAATCATGCCAGTTGTCACTATTTCAAGGCAATTAAACAATTACGGATTTAATGCCCTAATTGATAATAGATTACCAAATTAACTAATTATCCGGATCCAAGACAATCAATTAATTAAATAATCATAAGCACTACAATCCAGGAATATGCGAATACCAATAAATAAAAGAAAAAGATAAAATTAAATCGATCTCACAATTTTTAGGCGATCCAAAGCATCCGTTGTTTCTTGACTAGGCAAAGGGGTTTAGCTCATTGTTGATGAGAAAAACCCATACAAAACTGAAGTGATAGCTGCGGCCATTATGTGGCAGGAGGAATCCACTACAGGTCACAAGGAAAAATCAAACGAAAAAACTACAGGGAAATGATTCAATGCTTCAATTGCTCCTGACATCCGAGAAGACAAAAACTACTAAGATGCAAAGGAAGGAAAAGTCAAAGCTAAAGCTCTAGAGTAGTGCTCTCCTCCTGCCATTTCTAATTTCTCTCTAATCAGCCTCCCCATGTGCGGCGGCTCCCATTTCTTTTAGAGGAAGACTTCCGCCGAATGACCAAAAAGGGCTTGTGTCTCTTTTGTTCCCAAAAATGCCCCCGCATGCCTTCTATTTGAATTCTTTCCCGATGACTGTCAAATTGGCATTAGTTGTGGTATTTTCGATCTACTCCCTGAAATAAATGTAAATTATGAAAAGTGAATAGAATCTAATAATTAATCCACATCGGGTCAGGTAATAGGGGAAGTTAATAATAAAATAAATGATAAAATTGCAACCTACCATTCGCCAAGGGGATCCGCTCTCACAATCTCTCTTTGTCATAGGTGCTGAAGTCTTGTCTCGACTTCTAAATTCCTTGATTGGGCAACAGGGCTTTGTGCCTTTTAAGGTTCCACTAGGGTGCCCGGTTGTAACCCATTTAGCTTATGCAGATGATGTGATTATTTTTCTAGTGGAATGAAGAAGTCGTTACAGCTGATTATGAAGGTGCTAGAGGATTATGCGGTAATCTCGGGACAGAAGGTCAATCATAGTAAGAGTTGTTTTTTGTATCATGCTGGTCTCTTGGGTGTGCGGTGGCACATTGTTGCACAAATCACTGGCTTTCACGCACAATCCTTCCCAGTAAAGTATCTTGGGTGCCCGTTATACTCTGGAAGATGGAAGAAGAGTTATTTTGCAGCTTTATGTACTTCAGTTGTTAATAGGGTGCTATCGTGGAAAGAGAAATTAGTATCGTACAGCGGCAAATTGGTTTTGATATGGAGTGTGCTTTCTTCTATGCCTATCCATAATCTTGCGGCTTCCAATCCTCTTAAGGGGATACTTAGTCTATTGAAGAATATTTTTGCAGCTTTTTTACAGGGTGCTTCAGATTTTGGGCCACGTTTTCATTAGATCAAATGGGACCAGCTGTGTAAGCCTTATGGGGAGGGAGGTGTGGGTTTACGGTCGTTGCAGCATGTTTTTTATGCTTTTTCTCTGAAGTTGTGGTGGAAGTTCAGGCTGCGACAATCATTATAGGCAGAGTTCATCCATTTGAAATATAACTCAAATTTGCATCCTTGTTATTCCGAGGTTTGTCCAGGGCAATCTGCCACTTGGAGAAGGATGTTGGACGGTCAGGTGGTGGCGGAGAGGCATATAAGATGGGTATTGGATAGTGGAAACTCAAGTTTTTGGCACGATAATTGGTTAGGATCAGGGCCGCTATGTCGACAAGTAGAAATTTTTCAAGAACAGTCAGTTGCGGATTTCGAGGTTCAAGGTTGTTGGGATTTGCAGAAGTTATATAATGTTTTGCCTACGCGCTGTGTGCAGAGGGTCTTGGATGCTGCTCCACCTTCTTCGGATCAGGTGGGCATATTTGTTTGGTTTCCAAGTAACTCGGGTGAGTTTTCTATAGCGTTGGCCTATCAGGTAGTGCGGCAAGGTGGTAATAATTCTAGACTCTTTTCTTTTTTCTGGCATCGGGTCTGTCCGTTGAAAATTTCCTTTTTTATGGTGCGATTAATGAATGGTAAGCTGCCGGTTATGGGTGTATTGCATAAATTTGGTGTATTAGGCCCGTCTCGTTGTTTTTGCTATCGGCATCCTTCTCAAGAAGCTATTAACCATATTTTTTGTATTGGTGAGGTTGCTAGACAACTCTGGAGTTTCTTTGAAGTGTTGATTGGCGGGTTTGGTGAAACTTTCTCGATAAGGCATAAGGTGATTAATTGGTGGTTGAAATGTGGTCGAAGTCCTTGTATTGGGTTCTTATTTCGAATTTTGCCCTCCTTGATTTGCTGGAACTTATGGAAAATGAGAAATAAGTTTGTTTTTGAAGGGAGGTTGTTGACTATGAAACAAGTTTGTGATCGAGTTTTTAATGAGCTTCAAGAGAGTTTTGGCGCTCAGTTTTGGGAGATTAGTACACCTAGTCCATCATGGCCTAGTTTCTTTGATGCAGTAGCCGGGTTGAGAATTTCTATGAATGTGATGGATGTTCAAGGGGTAATCCTAGGAGGAGTGGAGAGGGGAGGTTTGTTCAAGGATAGTGATGGGAGGGTCCTGTTAGCATTCTCCTGTTATTTTGGGGAGATGACCAGTTTATAAGCGGGCGGAAAGCGCTACTCCATGGGGTGCGGTTAGGTATAGCTTGAGGACTGGCCAATTTACATTTGGAGTCTGACTCGTTGTTCTTATCCAGATTATATAGGGGAGAGCTAAGTGTCCATGGGTTGTGCAGCAGGAGTTACAAGAATTGTTGCAGTATAGCCATCACTACAAAGAGATTTCACATTTAGTAGTTACCCTATTAGCAAGCGTAAAGAGAATTGACAATTAGTTATATAGTTCTAGACAATTCTTACTTCTTTTAAACCTTGTTGCGAATTTCATAGGTTACTATTGCAAAAAGAACCAAATTATTGGTAGAGCTGGATAGATATGGGTTCATTGTCCTTTTGGCAGAAGAAAACTTCCATAGATTCACTGCACGACGTCATATTCCTAATTTTCGTAAATTGACGGAGTAGAAACAAAGTTCTAACACGGCTGTCTTTCTTTTTATCTTTTGTTTCTTTGATGATAAATCATTATAATATCATTAGTTATTATCTTTGCATTGTAATTAAATAAAAACTTAAAAAAACTTATATGCAAAATGCTCTTTAGGATTTTGATAGAATCTAGGGAAAAAATCCTCTCGTTCCGTCCTTGATCAAGACTCTGTCGCAGACAAGTTTAAATTTTTCACGAAGTTATTTGCAAATTTGTAAGCATGAGGCATGGTCAATCCTTGATTTCTTTCCATGGATGGATCTTTTCACTTCAAAGAAGTAGGGTACACTGCCTATATCTTTCCTTTGGGTAGGCAACTTCTAGTATGCCTCTCTTGGTTGCTATGTACAGTGAATTTTAGCTCAAAATTATCCATCACTAGAAAAAGTCAACTCTCGAACTTACTTTGGACAAGATTCGTAGACGGTGGGGTTTCATGCATACGCAACTTGGGTCAATGCTGTCGAGATTTTAACATCTCTACCTATGATAGTTGGAGGCAATTTACGAGCTAAACTATGAGCGTTAGAAGTCTGGAAGATTTTACTTCTTCCTGCTACACATGTACCTTGCCATATTTAGTGTTCTAATGTACTTGTTTGATTGTTTGCTAGCAGAATTATATAAATTTGTGTCTACTTATATTAACATCATGGGTTGTGTATTGATAGGTTTTACTCTCTTTTAAGAGATTCTTCTCTTCTCGAATTGGCAATTGGAGTATGCATAGAAGTAGTATCGTGGGTTGTAATTCAAATTCAAGGGACAAATTAAATAGCATAACATACCAAGAATTAGCATTTAACCATCTATTGGTTCAAAAAGACAAGACATAAGTGCGATACTAATTTATGCCACAAGAAGTTTAAAGTACATGGCTTGCAATACTACATGGTACTTGTCCATTGTAAAAACTAGATATTTCTAATATATTTTAGGACTTATTGTTTTTTTTTAAATAAACAGCAGGTTTTGAATTCAGTACCTCCTAATTATAATCCCTATCACTGTACCACCTAACCTAATCCTCCTTGCTTTTGTGATGCAAATGCCACTTTTCTTGGATCCATTCATGAATCACCAGATTTGACCTTTTCTTCTATGTGAATTTTTTCTTACTCAATAATATGTTTGACATTCTACTAAATGTAATCAAAGTCACTCCAAATTCCAAATTGATTGACAATAATATCTCAACATATTCTTGAATATGGGACGTCAACGTTATCCCCTCCCTAATGGTCAACTTC
This sequence comes from Coffea eugenioides, assembly GCF_003713205.1. Classification (NCBI taxonomy): domain Eukaryota; kingdom Viridiplantae; phylum Streptophyta; class Magnoliopsida; order Gentianales; family Rubiaceae; genus Coffea; species Coffea eugenioides. Next base: position 14,930,894 of record NC_040037.1, read on the forward strand.
TATCTCTTAAGACATAGAAGAGAATAGAGTAAATGTTTTTGGCATATGTGTCTATTTCTTTAGTTGCCTTAAAAGGGTCTGCAATTTATGATATTATGGAATTTGTACTAATCAAAGTAATATTCTCTTTAACGCCCAACCACATCCCGGGCCGATGCCATGACCCATTTGACGGCAAGTGGCAAACATTTTCCTATAAATAGAGGTCAATCTACACAAGCTTTCTCATCCTCCTAAAATAAATTTTGATTATATAAAATAATTTGAGCAAAAATGAGTTCCAAGAAATTTCTTTTCTTTTGCATTTCCTTGGCTTTAGTTCTAATGATTACCTCGCAGGTGGCCGCTGGGGAGTTGGCCGAGACTTCCAATTCAGTTGACAATTGTAAGAATTTATTCTCCAATTCCCCAATATTGAAACTTCTCGCAATTTGATCCACTTATCAGAATAGGGTTATACCGTAGCTCATGGTATCATAATAGAGAAATTCCATCTTGTCTTACCTGTCTAGGTTTTTGTGTAGCATATGTTAATTTAAATCTTTGGACCACAGAATTGAACATTTCAATTTATGTATATAATTTCGGTTGTACATGTGACGGGTGGGAGTACTAAGAAACATAGCTGACCTTTAGATACACGTTCGATAAGCTGCACATTTAGGTGTCAAGCCTTTCCTGAAGCAAGACTTGGGGTGTAATACTGGTTAATACATGTTTTCTCTTATTCTCAATTCGATTAATTTTCCTTCTAGTTACGCCGGTTGCGTAATTCTTATTTTTGCATAAGTATGGATATACAACATGTAACTTTTAGCCAAGTTTAAAACTTTAATTTTATATGTATGACCTACATCCAAGCGTACTATTACGAAAATTCTTAATACTGATAGTGTATAAAAAATTAATTACAAGAATTATGTTTACTATAATAAAACTCTCTATAAGTTTGTAGTGATTAACCATGTTAAGAGAATTTGTAAAAAGAAAAATGACACTAATTTTGACACGTTCGTTGTAAGACAGAATTTCAAATGATAATGATACTTAATTGATATGATATGCGTTAACCAAAAGCATGCACACAAATCTGTTCAAAATTTACTATTCAAAATTGATACCGAATTAATTAACGTGCATGCCCTATTTATGCTCATTGCAGCCAAGACAGATGAAGCAAATGGCCTAAAAGAAGCCAAGTACCTAGGTGGCTATGGTGGGTACCCCAGAGGAGGATATGATGGTTATCCCGGAGGGGGGTATGGAGGGTATCCTGGAGGAGGTTATGGGGGATACCCAGGTGGTGGATATGGGAGCTATCCAGGAGGAAGGTATGGTGGATATTCTGGGGGTGGATATGGAGGGTATCCTGGGGGTGGCCGTGGTGGTTATGGTGGAAATTGCCGCTTTGGTTGTTGCGGCCGAAACTATTATGGTGGGGTTGCAAGTGCTGCTACTATCCTGGTCAGGCTGTGGATGCTGAGCCTTAGAACTAATAAAGCCAGCTCCTAGCAAGCTCATGAATGCTTAAGCAAGCTCACTGGTGATATATAGCAGTACTTAGTAGTGTGAAGTGCAGATAAGAGCTTGATGAGTGATGTAATATGTGTAATCATGTGTGACTTCTGTGAGCGCTTTATATGTAATGGCAATACATTTTCATGCAATTTGAAGATGGTTCTGTAATTTTCGACCATAGAAGACTGAGTAATATTAGTATTCCATTAGAAGTTGGTTTATCTAAATGAGTTACCTATTATCAAATTGCTTTTTATTGCTGTTTTGGGTATGCTTAATCGATCAATCTAATACAAGTATTTGCGATAACGCATTTGACGAACTGAATCTTCTTAATTTCCTGTTCGGTTATGTGTTTACCTTACTCATGCACCTGTCTGCCAGATATAGTTTATAAGCTGAAAGAAATGATAAAACCAAATATTTAATCTAGCCATGGAAGAAATATGTGAAAGTTACTGATAGAACAGAATTTGTTTACTTAGTTTCAAGATCTAACTCTCTCAAATATGTCAACCATCTAATTGACTAGTTGACTATGAGAGATTAAAAATTGAGCTATTGTGGAATGGGAATATCTGTTATGAACTTGGTGCATAAGTGCCCTCAAAACACAGACATGTGGGCATCACTTCTGGGAGACCATCCTAATCACCATTCTAGAGGGCTCCAATTTTGTATAAATCAATAAAACTTAAAGTTCAAGAGCTCAAAACACTTAAGAGATACTTTCTACTACACTACAAAATCTGAAGTATATTTTGTTAGAGAATTATCCTGCAAGAAGCCAAAACTTGGCGCGCAGTTTCACTATCCCAAAAGAAAATTTGAAGTCCACATTGTCCGCGTGGGATACGAATGGTATCTCTGCATTCTGTGAAGTATTGGTCTCTAATATATTCTATATATGATATTATTGTTTCTGTAATGCAATTGCTCCAGAATTATATTGGCTGTTGAGAATTTTTTCTTGGCAAGTATTCGTGCATTGCAAAGTTTGACATGTTCTTCATTTGTTATATATTATCTTTAGTGTAAAGATGTTTGACTTGTTATGCAACTTGGAATGAACATAATCAAGTCACTCCAAATTCCAAGTTGATCGACAATAATGCTTGAAATATTCATGAATGTAGGACATGAATTATTCTCTCCATAATGCTCAAATTGTTTCTCTAAAGAGATACAAGACAGAAGACCAGATTAAGTGCTTTTTGTATATCTCTATTCCTTTAATTTCTTCAAAGGGATTGCAATTTATGATAGTAAGGGCTTTGTATTAATTACAGCAATCATCTATTCAACGGCCAACTACATCATGGGCCAACGCGATGCAAACGAGTCAAGTCGAGTCGAGTTTTGACCTAATCGAATCGAGACTTAATTTAGTTTTATCGAGTTTGAATTCGATGAGCTACTAATTTAAAACTCGAGCTTGAAAAAATAAAAAATAATTATTTTATTTTTTAAAAAATAAATAAAATAAATATTTTTTCTTAATAAATAATAAAATATTAGAGATATATATGTAAAATAAAAATAAAAATATATATACTCAAACTCGCGAGCTTAATATTTTTGAGTTTGAGCTCGAGCTGGAATTCGATTTGGCCATCTCAATTCGTTTATAGCCCTAGCCAGGACCTTTTTTATGGCAATTTGGCCTTTATAAAATAGAGATCAATCTACTCCAGCTTTTTCGTCATTCACAAAAATCAGTTTCAATACTTAAAATACCTTCAGCAAAAATGGGTTCCAAGACACTTCTTTTCTTTTGCATTTCCTTGGCTACAATTCTAATGACTAACTCAGAGGTGGCAGCTAGGGAATTGGCCAAGACTTCCACGTCTGTTGACAATTGCAAGACATTTATCCTCTACTAATTTCTGCTTTTCTTAAAGGACCACAAAATATATCATAGTTCAAATTATGTACTTATATTTCAGTTATACATGTAAAGCATTGGTGTATTAAGACACAAATCTGAGCTCTTTAAAGTATAATAGACGTCAACTAAGGTGTACAAGCAAGCGTTCAAGGCTTCCCTGACGCGGGACTCAGGGCATAGTGGGTGGTCATCTATGGCAACGATAAGCCTACCTACGAGTTGGTTGCATTTAACCATTTTAAAGACAATATTTGATTTTCTTGGCACATAGTTTAGAAGGAAAAGACTTCCAATTGAGTATAAAATTATTGTTTTGGTATTCGTTAAACTAAAAGCATGTATAAAAATTAGTCCAAATATGAAAATTTCAAAATGTATGACGCCAAATGAATTAATGTGAAAATGTCATTTCTAGATTACAATAATAAACGTATTTATTATCCTCAGTGCAGCAATGACGGTTGACACGGATGGCCTAAAAGAAGCAAAGTACCCTGGCTACAGAGGGTACCCTAGAGGAGGCTACGGAGGTTGCCCTGGTGGTGGATATGGGGGACTACCCAGGAGGAGGTTTTGGGGGATATCTTGGGGCTGGATATTGTCGCATTCGTTGCTGCGGCCAAAGCTATTATGGTAGGGATTGTAGGTGCTGGTCATATCCTGGTCAGGCAGTGGCTTGCTGAGCCTGAATGCTAACAGAGTGAGCTTCTAGCACCGCCACTAATGCATAGAGCTTGGGAAGGGATGTAATATGGACTGAAAGTATTCGGTAGTTTGAGATTTCTATTATGTGTCTCTTTTATGAGCACCTTTGGTGTAATGGCAAAATAATCTCATGCCATATGAAGTCATTTTAGTGGCATTGCACTAAAACATGTGTAATTTTTGTAGTCCAAAATACAACAAATTCAAGACTAATTTTGGTTGATTCATCTGTAAGTTAGTTAACCATTATCAAAGTGTTTTTTTTTTAAAAAAATTTCTATTTTGGGTATACACAATTAACTAATCTAACCCAGATATTTGTGGTAATAGTTTTTACAAACTCTCTGTCCATCCAATTTTGTTATATGTTTGACTAAAAAATAGATTAAAAAAAGCCCTTACCCTACCTCCACCTTCTCGGTCAAATTTAGTATACGAACTGAAAAGAAATGATAGAACGAAATATTGAAGGGTTAATTACATACAACCCCCTCATGGATTCACAAATTGCTACATGATCTTTTTGACATTTCAAAAAATGTCCATATAACTCTTTTGTAGTTTCATGTAAAGTAAAAACTTAAAGAAAAGCAGTCTTTGTAAAATCATCAGTTGAAATACTGCTTATACTTGAGCACTTAACCGAATAGTGGTCCGATCATTTTACATAAAATCAGAGAGGGATTATATGGATAAAGACAAATATCACATGAGAGATAAAGTAAATATTTATGTAAATTATGGGAGATTAACTGATACTATAATTTTATCACATTCATTTCTGGAGTATGTCTGGTTGAATTGACATAATCATTTGTTCTTTCTGTTTATTTTTAACTTTACATAAAAATATAAAAAAAGTTATGTGAATACATTGAATCCCTACAAGAGTCGTGGTAATATGGAAAAACCCAGGTGGAGTCATGTGTAATTTACCCAATATTTAATCTGACCATACAAAAAATTCATGCTAAAAGCTCAAGTAGATGTTGTTTTGTTTACCTAGTTTCACGAAAACGTCAAAAATCTGTTTGACTAGTTGACTACGAGAGATTGAAGATTGATGTCAGCTATACAAAAAAGTAGTAGAGTACACAGAATTTGAGGCACAAGGATGTGTAACACTTGTGCATGAGCATGTTAGGTTTTCAAGAACCATATTTTGGATCAGCATATATGAAGGGTGATGCGACAGCCAAAAACGCGATCCGAGTTGAGCTGTGGCAAGCTGAGCGAGCTGAGGGTGACCGAGCTAACTGGAAGGAAGCGAGCGAGCTATCCTGCAAGAAAGAGTGAACGGCGGGGCTAGTTCCCCGGAGTAGCTCCGACGATCAAGTCAGTAAGAGCTTGTGAGTAGAGTAACCGTATAGAGTACTGTAAATAGCATACCTTGTGCTGCCTTGTGGTGCTGTATTTATAAGCTTGTGGATAGTAGTTTCCTTATAGGACCATGAGTCCTAGTAGAGAGGGGGTCTTTCTAGGGTTTCGCCTGCCAACTCCGAAAGGTTCGGGGGTCGCAGCCCACGAGGCCCATCCCGCTGAGAGGCGGCGGCCACGGCCGAACTGGCGCCCCTTACACCCGAACTGATCTGTCCGAGCTGACAGATCACCCAATCCGAACTGACACGTGGCATTCGTAGATTGCCCCTACTACAAAGGGGTCCTTTAATTGATTGTAGTTTGTCGTTTTTCAATATCAGTCACATGACTATCTAATTTCATAAGCTTTAATAACACAATATAGTAAATAAATTCAGAGGACATAACTTTGTTCATTGCTTGAAGTTTGTTGCACACAACTGTCTCTAGTTCTACTCGTAAATGATCGATCATAAACCGACCTTTACCTCTTTTATCGTTTCTTTTTCCTGTCTGAAAGGAGTCAAGACTTAATGTAGGTTTTCGGAATCTCTAGGTGAAATCTCAAAGTGTTAAAGAATTTCTAAGCAAATACTACTTGAACAATTATGGGTATACTTTACACAATGATGCATGTGAGTGAATCCAAGTAGAAGTGCTAGCTGTTCAAAATTGAAGCACGCATAAGATTTCACTTTCATCCTATTGAAGTAGAAAAAAGTACATCATTATATGCAATAATTCATCTAATGGTGAATGGATACCACTGATTAAGTTCTTATTTTCATAACACAGTACATAGTTTTTGTACATATAGACTCTTAATTTGCTCCAAAGGCATTGAAGCATCAGGATGCATAAGAGCTGGATGTTAGTTTTGCGGTTCAGTTTCTGGCTTAGCATCCACAGCCTCACCAGCAAATGTACAGCACCTGCACCCATAATAACCTCGGGCCACAGCAACCATAGCGGCATCTGCCACCACGGCCACCACCACCATAACCACCATCTGGGTAACCCCCATATCCACCTCCAGGGTACCCTCCATATCCACCACCAGGGTATTTGGATTCTTCCAGGCCATTAGTACTCTTCTCTGCAGCATTGGCTGCAAATCGTCACAGGATCGTGTGCAGAATTATTAGTTAGTGCATGCATTTTAGCAGGAAAAAAAACCGTCTTAGAGTAAATTATGTTATGCAAAAACGTCTATATTTTGTAGGTATAAGCTTGTTGAAAAAGGAAAGAATAAGTTCTTGAATGAATAACTTACAATTTTCGGCCAAATCCCTGGCTGTCACCTCTGAAGCAATCATCAGAACTACCACCAAAAGGCATAGGAAGAGAATTGCCTTGGAACCCATTTTTGTTTTCCTCACACACCTTGGTTTATGAACTGGTATTGAGAACAATGAGAAGGATGAGGAGGCTGGAGCATTCTCTTCTCTATTTATCTATGTTTTCAGAATCGGACTGGGTATCAACTCAGTCGAGCTCAGGGGTCAGGGGTCAATAGGTTCAACCAGATTCGATCGGGGGTTGAACCGGATGACGTCATAAATAAAAATTATTTAAAAATTAAAATATTATATGTAAAATACCAAATAACATGTTAATATTAATAAAGGTATATTGAAATATATATTTGATGTTTCAAATATATTTAACAAGAAAATACAAAGAAATTAGAACAATCAAGTAGCAATTTATATTCTTTAATGAGCATTAATAAGTTTAGAATTAAAATTATGAACTTAATTGAAAAATAACACCAAACTTTAAGACAATAATTATAAAGTATGAAATATTTGAGGTATATTAATAATTTTTAACAACCTAGGGGTCAAAACATAATATTAAAAATATTTTACCTTTAAAAAAAAGTAAAAAAAAAAAAGTCACTTGATTGATTCTTGTTGGTGGGATGGACCGGCGCGGTGGTGGATGGCAGAACCCGAGTGTATTGACTGCAAACGTGGCACATGGTCAACGGTTTTGGGTTTGGCAGGTCCTCTACACCAGGTTCTTATTTTTCCGGTCAAACCGGGTCAAACTCGATTTTTGACTTGGTTTGATCGAGTTTTAAAATATCCGATTTTTAGAGTTAATTCGGATCGAACAGTTGGCTGGTTCCCGGTTCGATCGGTCGGACCGGCTGATCTTGTCCGAGTTTAAAAACAGAGCTATTTATAGGTAGATTTACGTAACATGGTTCTCAAAGAGGGAGAGATAAAAATATGCATGGAAATGTGTCCACCCCATAATTTAGTTGGCAGCTGAAGATGGCTGCAATATTTGATAGAATATCCAACTTATCGCAACTTGGATATCCTGTTTGGATTTTATATTCTAGTGGCATTATTCAAATCCATGGAGGGAGATAGTCAACCATGTGATCAATATCTATGGCCCATGTATAATGGCAGGATTCATGAATGGACGTACATCACTAGTACTACTAGTAGGAAGTTAAAGTATCGAATTAATTGTCTGTGACTTTTATCACATACACTAGAAACATGTATACAGAGTGCTCGGGGCAGGGGTGGGTCATCCATCCCACATCGATAGATTGTGGGGTAGTTATCCTGGATTTAAAGTCCTCAACCGCACTTCAGTTACCAATTGGCTGGATGGTATTGGTTTGTGGGTTCTACCTTAGATTGTGCTTGCACCAGGATTTCGATTACCTCCGAGTGTTCATTTAACTTTGTTGGGTGTTTTCAGTAATTTCGATTGTTGAAAAAGAAACATGTATACAGATGTCAAAAATATTTGTGCACTTGTTACATATAAATCTTCAAGACAAATCGTGTCGCTACTCAATGTAATCACGAATATGTTTGCAAAGCTACTCAAATTCAGCCAAAAAGTGGCAAATTCATACTTTTTTTTTCTTAACTTTAGTATGCACATTCTGCATTTGTGTAAAAAAAGCCATTGAAGAATTTAAAATTTTCAATTTGCTCAGTTTGGAACCTGTGACTTTTTATTACTAGTTTTAATAAGGATTAATAATATTTTGCTCCCTTGGAGTAGAGTTTGTGATCATACTTTTCTCTCTAGAATGAAAAAATTATACAATCTTGTCCTCGTTAACACTAGATATTAACTAATTTATCAACACCAATAAAAAAAAGTGATTTAATGACTAAAATGCCAATGTTACTGTGATGCATGGCCAGAAACACTTAGGTGATACAATGTGCAAAGAAACAACAACAGAAACAAGAAATAGGATCGAATAAGGAGAGGCATCTATAGAAATTAGTATAAAGCCTGTTTAACACTCTATTACTCAATATTAGGCCATGTTCTTACGGTATCATCAGTAAATCAATGAAAGAAGGGCTGCTGATCATTATTGGAATTCTCTCGAGAGTTTTAGTTGTGAGGTTGCAGTTTATGTTATACTTGTTTCTTTTCCCCCTTATGTTTTACTTGTTGGTTTTAAAGAATGTTAAGTTTATTGCTAAATGATAAGTGAATATTTAACGTATATTTTGTACAAGTTTGGCATGAACTTTTGGTATGTTTTGAGAAGATTAAAGCCATATTTGAACTCTTTTGGTGATAATTGATTAAATATTGTTTAAGTGCTCAAAATTTGATAAGTAAGAGGATTAATGTGTTAATTTTGTAAAATTATGAAGGATATTGATATATGGAATTCATGCACGAGATGAAGGAATTCTAAGAATTGTCCTGAGGATAAAGTACAAGAGAAACTAGGAGCAAACATGAAGAGAAAAGAGAAAAAGTTAAAAAAAAAACTGAAAATTCATCAGCACAGATCCGAGCTCGGATCCGTACGAGTAAAGGGCGATCCGAGCCCTCGTCTGTACTTCTAGAGTAATGTATATCGAGACAAACGATCCGAGCTTGGATCCATCAGAGAAAGGCCTCGGATCAGCTTTGATCCGAGCTCGGATCAGCTTTGATCCGAGCTCGGATCATTCTTCACCCCTCAGATCCGAGGTTCGGATCTGCTTCTCTTTTCTGCAAGTGGCACAACCATTTTTTCTCACTTTTCACACAACTTTCAAGCTATCTTAAGTGAGTGAATTCGGTGGCACATGCTTCTGCAACAAAAGGGAAGACAAAATGAGTTAAGAAAGTCAAAACAATATTTCTTTTGACTTTCTTTACAAAATCTGAGTTGTTGGAATCATGAAGAAAAAAAAAAGGTGTCTTTCTACCACCTTTTATGCAGAAACACAGGGAGAAGCTAGAGGACCTTACGTAGCTAGTTTTCCTTCTTATAACTAGTTTCTCTCTAGTTCTTTGGTGAAGCATTTTTTGGAGTTTTCACTTGTAATCATCTTGTACAAAAACATAGCAGAAATTGGAGGGCTTCACTATTAATTGGCTAAGCTTTCTTTTATCTTTCTTGTACTTGTACTTTATGATGTTTTGCATTAATAAACTTGTGAGTTTGATTGTTAAATCATTCATGAGTAGTTAAACTTCTTAATCTAAGGAGTAGATGAAACTTATGGTTAAATGATATGAATTGAATGTGATTTACACTTGTTATATCTTGTATTAACTTGTCTACTTGTGCAGTTGTGATTACTTGTTATTGATTGATCACCAATAGCATGTTTATAGTTGTTATTGTTCAATGAGAATTGGTAGTAACAATGGAAACACATGAGTAGAACTTAAGTTGTATGTTCATGAAAATAGAGATACACTTAAGTGGATTACTTAGCATTTCATGAAAGAAAACAGAGTAGTAGTAGTATTTCACCATGAAAATAGGGAAAATTGAACTACTCTAGGCCATTTCATCATGAGAATGAGACTTGGTAATATTAGAAATGAATCCCTGGTTAAACAAGAATAATAACAAGAGGTAAATCTGTTCATTTGTCTTATTTATACCATAAGTGGAAGCTACATCCCTAGATTTATTCTTGAGTGAAAATTCTTCATTTGCATTTAGCATTTGTTAAACTAGATTTGTAGATCAGATTTGTAGACAATAGCAATATACTTTCTCTGCTCAAATTCATTTGTAAGTCTAAATAATAGAGAAAAATAAGGGCTTAGTACTTGTTCAATTTGCTCATCGTGGGATCGACCCGATACATATCCTATATTACGATTTCGGCCTGTATACTTGCAGTCAACGAGTATAAAATCGGATTTAAGCTTGCATTGATATAAAAATTCCGTCGAGTTTTTGGCGTCGTTGCTTGGGAGCGGCAATATTAGGGCCTAATCATCTCTATTAATTTAGATATTTTCATTGTTTTTATTCAAGTTGTTTATAGTTGATTTTAATAATTAAAACTGTAAAATTTCTCTTGTTTTTATTTGTAGTGTATGCACCGATCAAATCGAGAAGTTGAACTTTTCGTTCCTGAAATTGAGAGGACACTACGGAGACAAAGGAGGAATACACCACATCAAGAGGAACAAGAGGTTTGGCAGCCGATAGAAGAAATCTTGATAGAATTACTATTTGAAGAAGAAATGCGGAAAATGAACCAAATAGGTGAATTCTACGAGATTTGTTTTTACCGGAAACACAAGGTTCTTAAACTAGCATTTAAGGCCAAACGGTAAAATGCCAATAATTTTGAGATTAAACCATCACTGATTCAAATGGTACAACAATCTCAATATAGAGGTAATGCTACCGAAGATCCAAATTCTCACTTGTCAAAATTTCTTGAAATCTGTGATACAATTAAATTTAATGGTGTTAGTGATGATGCAATTAAACTTTGATTGTTTCCATTTTCGCTAAGGGACAAGGCCAAAGTTTGGCTACAATCTCATCCTCGTAACACTTTTACAACTTGGGCTGAATTAGCTAAGGATTTTCTTAATAAATTCTTTCCACCTAGAAAAACTGCTAAACTCAGAATGGATATAACTAGTTTCTCTCAACAGAAAGGAGAGACATTGTATGAAACTTGGGAGCGCTATCGGAAATTGCAACAAAGATGTCCTCATCATGGTCTACCAGATTGGCTAGTAGTCCAAACATTTTACAATGGTCTCACCTATCCAACAAAGACGCATGTAGATGCGGCAGCGGGAGGAGTACCAATGGGCAAACGAACGAGGTAATACAAGGAGAACCGTAGGTATGCTTGAAGTAGATACCTCTATAAGTTAAAAATTAATATGGTCAATAAGTGTCATACTTTTGTCATGATTATTCTTTAGAGGGAATTTTATTACTTCTCTATATATATATATTAAAAAAACAAAAAAAAAGAGTTATTCTACTCCAATGGTTCTTGTACTTAGTAATCGGGAGTCTTCATCTACAAATGTCGACTTTCGCGTAAAACGGTACTTGAATTAAGAGTATGAAAAGCAACTTGAGTATGTGAAATGTTAAGTAACCGGCTGTTTTCATCTAAAAATGTCGATCTTCGCGTCAAAAGGTATTTTTCACAACTTAAACAGTATTTAACGCTTAAAATATATATATATATATATATATAAAAGAAAACAGAAAATAAATCCCCTCTTTAAAAAAAATAAGAAGTTGATCATGAGATTAGTTAGTATTTTTATTGACTATATGAGTTGCTTGCTTGTGAAATTAGGTAAAAATGAGAAATTGAGTTCAATTAGCAAAATTATGGTATACTTGACTCTTCTTTGTTTGATATTATGAGTACTTGAAGTTAATGGAAAGATCATATAAGGGTTATTTACCTTGATTCAAGAAAATGAAGTTGAAATGCTACATATGTTTATTTTCAATTTTTCGATCATTGATGGTTGGAATTTTATATTGCTTGAGGACAAACAATGATTTAAGTGTGGGGGTATTTGATAAGAGTTTATTTTATGTATTTTTAAGTACATTTTATTAGTTAATTTTGGTTTGATTATTTAGTTGTATAACTAAAATAACTAGGTTTTGGTAAAAATATACAACTTTTGTAAAAGTGGCTAATATGGCATTTCTATTGATTTTAATGGTAAAAACTTCATTTTCTTGCAGGTTAATGATCCAATCACCAAAGGATGTCAAATGAGGTGAAAAGTAGATAATTGGTGATGAATGCAAGTGGTAAAAAAGAGAAATGAAGTGAAAAACGTTTAAGTGAAGAAGTGCGGTTCAAGACAGTTTTGACACTCTTTGGTATTTCAACTATATCTGGAGCTATACTTATCGGATTGAGGTGAGCTTTATACCATTTTAAAGCTAAGAAAGAGACCTACAATTGTTATGAAGACATCAAAATCCAATTCTGCTGTTTTCATGGACAAAAAGTCAGAATACAGAAGCTGCACTCTGTGGTCGAAAATCGAAACAGGGGTTTGACCAGGTGATAGTATTTCGATCATATCTCAGGCTACAAAGTTCCGATATAGATGATTCTTGAAGCATTGTAAAGTAACTCAAAGGGCTACAATTTTTGTGTTTTGCACAAAAGCTAGTTCGGCCTTCATCATAGAGAAAATCGCAGTTGAACCAAGGCCAAGTTGAAAACGCGAGTTGATGCCGCGTTTTGTGTAGTCGCATTTTGTGGCCGAAAAGCTGCAAATTGCTCAGCCATTTCTCTTGTATTCATACTACTTTCCAGCCATAAGCTGCAAGGGAATTCGGTGCACATGCTTCAGAAGACAAAAGGACAAGAAAGGTGGCTTATTTTCTAGTAAAAAACATTGGTTATTGACTATTCTAACAAAATTGAGATTTGGGAATCAAAAGGTGGAATTGGACTTCGAAAAATGGAGCTCTTGAGCAGTTTTTATGCAGAGACATTGGGAGAGGTCTGGACATCCATGCGTAGCCAGATTTTCTGATAGCAAATTCTCTCTAGCTAGCAAATATTGAATAGAGAGACATACGGGAGAAACTTGGAGTGCAGAGATGTAGCTCTTGCATTTTCTGAGTAGTAGGATAGTTTAGTTTAGAATAGTGTAGCTCTTCCATTCTTGTATATTAGCTAGATTATGATGAAAATGGAGATGAAGAAAGAGAAGTTGAAACTCAAGTGACATGGGTTATCTCTTCTCCAACTCTTTATCTTTTGTATTGGATTCTTAAATATGGTTAATATGCAAGTTTTGGATTTTGTGTTTATTATGTGTATTTATCGTTTATGCCTTGAGTTTGGTTGAACTTTCTAGGATTGTTAGTGTTTATTATTTGTCTATTTGACTGCTATAATTTGAGCAAGTTATTTAGCACTTTAGCTCTTTAAATCATGATTAATCTGGTACCATTAAGTATGATTATCTAAGGTGTTGTTTCTGCAATGAAAATTGAGATTTAACACTAGTTCAAGAAGTGCTAAACATAGGGAGTACACTCACGAAAGTAGAGGTGCACCTATGTGGTTTTTAGTGATTCATTTCATGTAATTTCACCGAAGAAATGAACTTGTAACTAATTTCATAACCATGAGAATTGGTGTGGATTAGTTATAAGTATAATTGATTTACTACGAAAGTAGGATTCAAATGCATAAGGAAATTACACCATAACTAGCCTAGATGTAGTACTAATTGATCCAAATATAGCACTTGCATGAGTAGTTAGGGATACCACAACCTAAGGAGCTTTTATTTGTTATTTTGTATAATTTCAGTAGGTTAAATTTGTTATAATTCATTGATAGTCTAAATAATAGAGAAGCTTTAGTAATACTGGTAATTGTTCACCCTTCCCTGTGGAATCGACCCGATATATACCCTAAACTACTAGTTGACCTGTATTTTTGCAGTGAACGGATGTAATTCGGTTTTTTATAACTTGTACGTATATTAAAATACCCGTTATTTGGCACTAGACTACATTCATCAAAGAATATTTTTGCTCGCAACCACTAATTTAAAAAAAATCGTCACAGATTTTTGGGTTAATATTGTCAGGAAATCAAATGTATCATCAATGGCATCTCCAAATCTAATACTAATCTATTCTTGATTGGGTTTGAACTCAATACAACATTTTCTCAAATTCCTCCTATTTATTTTTAATACTTCAAGATGTGACTGGGAAAATCAACTTTTTGCTTCATTTGGATTGAAAAATTTGATGAAAGATATAAAATCCATCTAAATCACTCTAATTGTTTTGATTGCTTAACAGAAATTTAGATTTATAATACACCAACTATTAAATATATTTTAAATACTAAAATAATTGATAATTTACAAATTTAAATACCTCCTAAATAATATAAACATTATGAAAGATTTGAGAGAATTTCAAATCTTTCATTAAAACCCTCAATCCTAATGCAGTCTTTAAGTAGTTCAAAAATCCAATTTTTCTACAAGTTAAAACTTAGGATAACCATCAACACTCAATAGGACTAATTTTTAATTAATTTCGAATGCCTAGTCTTTGTCCGTCCTTTTCATTTTTTTCCTGTTGTTTTTATTACTTCGGAAAACAAACGAATAAGTAAGAATTTCTTTACACACTTACTGACAGGTGTCGAGCCTGTGCAATAATAAATACCTATTCGAAAAAAATACAAATTTTGTATATAGCGATGAGTAAGGTCGAATCCACAGGGACTGGGGATAATTCGTTTCTTCCAGAGTCCGAAGTATGGGGGGTTTTTGGAGAATATAAAATAACTAATTAACTAACTAATGAAACAACTGACAGAAATAAATAGGAATTAATCAATAACCAATACGACTCTAGCCAAAGGTGCAACTTTTCAGATACGGTTCATTCATCTGATCATCGATGCAAAGATAATTCAATTACTCATTAATAGATTGGTTATAGTTGTCATACACACGATAAACAACCAGTCTTTCCTTACTTTTTCGATAGTCAAGGTACGACCGTTGACTATTTCTCTGACCAAGAAACAACTCTAAGTACGACCGAAGGATTTAATTCCTCGATTGCACTAATAATTAAAAAAACCCAATCCTAACCAACAAACACGCTACGAGGGTTCGTTTAAGTTAGATCATACATTTCCCTAACATGAAATCAATCACGCTAGTCGCCACTGGTATTAATCAATTGAATAATTACGGATTCAATCAATTAATATGACAGTAGATTATTAGGTTAATTCGAATATCAGGCCCTTGACATTCAAATAACATAACAAGCATAAGCAATTAAATCAGGAAACGTACGAATACCAATGAATAAAAGAAATAAATAAAATAATTCGATCTCACAGATGTTTGGAACCAAATCCTCAAATTGACCTTCGACTAGAAAAGAAACTTAGTTGTGCATCACCAATTGAAGCACTTCACACCAGTATTTCATCATAAGAACTAACGAAAGAAAAGAAAATATACTGCCCATCATCGAGAAGAACAAAAAATGTTTTTCACTGTCTCTTGTGGCCGAAAAGAAGGAAAAGAATCCAACTCCTAGTCTTCGGCTCACTTTTTCATTCCCCATAGAAGTAGTAATCACGCGGGATCCGGCTTTTGATCTTCCTATTTTCTAGCTTTCTAAAACGCATTCAACTTCTTCCCTCACAATCCGTAGTGATTGATTCCAAAGAAATCTCCTACGATAGGAAAACTAACTTCCTAAAAGATAGCAAAACAAAGCGCTTAAAAGTCTCTTAAACCAACCCAATTACTAATTAGAAACTTGGCAGATAATATCATCTTCCAGTTATAATGACGACTCCCACTTGAATTATGATACTGCCCTGCATAGAATCCCACACACTCCGGACTTGATTGATGTCTTCTCACGCGTCCACACTTACTTGGAGGAAAATCTTCTAAAAATTGCTATTTCTGCACTTTCCTTCTCCAATTGGCTAAACATCCCCTAAACATAAAATTCAAACAAAACATGTCCATTAATGCAAATCCAATCCAATAAGAAAGGAAATTATAACAAAGTTAATGTTAAATTAGCGTTCTATCAATTTCCCCCACACTTAAACCATGCTTGTCCTCAAGCATGAGAACAACAAATCAAACGATCAAATTCAAACAATGGCTATTGTTAAAATCTTCTATTGCCAAGATACAATTAAAACATATGTCAAGTATTAGTGGCAATTTTCAAGACATATCTCTCCAGTTAACTTTCAAGATCAAGAACTCTTTCAAATTATGACTAACTAATCTAAGAATATAAAATATTCAACCAGCATCCATAAGCAAATGGTTCGACTATTAAGCAAAATCTCAACATTAAAATTCATGAATCAGCAGGCTAACAATTCATTCAAATACTTTTACATTTTTCACTATTAACACATTTTTTTCTAAAATATCCCCACACTTGATTTATTTTTTTTTCAGGGAGAATGCTTAGTTTTTAGCCATTCAAGCGTTTTGACGTGAACTCCGACATTGGCCAAATGAAGGAGCCCAGTTACTCAGCCATCATCGCTTAAAAACCACATACTCATAGCTACCGTCGCTTTTTGACGCGAAAGTCGACACTTGTGGTGAAGACTCCGGTTACTAGGCAACGATACTAGCGGAGTATAGCCTAATACTATTCATAAATAAGCACCAAAAATAAATTTAAATACCACACAAACCCGCTTCGTTTCTTAAATATGGAGAACTAAGATTAATAGTTGAACCAATTTGCATAAAAAAATTGCTAGACAAATATTTACAATACTTAGAGAAGTTTAACAAAAAGTGCAAAAGTCACAAAATCTCAAATATTCACAAAAAAGATACCCTTAAACTCAACCATGTCTTACTTAACACCTTAGAGTGTAAAATCTTAGCAATAGAAAATTTTGAGATATCTAACCATCGTTAAACAGGAACAATCACAAATATGTACAAAGATAGGCAAAAATTGGATAAAATTTGACTAAGTAAAACAAAAAATTCCAACAAAAATACCTACACTTGCACTTTTTCAATAAAATACCAATATACTACTCCCCCCACACCTAAATCTTACATTGTCCCTAATGTAATAGATAAAAAATATAATATGAAACAAAAGGGACAACAAAACTTCCCTGAGCACGTAATAGAGGGTCTCGAGCAGCTATGGCATAGATGAAATTGGTCGGTTCTTCCTTTTATCCTTTGTTTGAGCAGAGATGTGAATAGGCAGTGAGGGACTGAGGAGAGGGAGAGCGCCGGCGGTGAACGATGGCTAGTAGCGGGGGCTGAACGAAGACGGCGGCTGGAGCGAGCTGGGAAGGTGCTCGGTGCAGTGGCGACAGAGCAGCGACGGACAGCAAAGCGGGAGAAGGCAGCAGCAGGAAAGGGGGGGAAAGGGAAAGAAAGAAAGAAAAAGAATGAAAAAGAGAAGAAAGAAGTAGAACCTTTTTTTTTGAATAAAGGAACCCTTGTGTTAGGCGTGGGCATGCCTAACTGCCTTCGAGTCTTCTGACCAACCGTCTGAAATTAAGATCCTTAAGCGTGACCACCTGGCGTGGGCACGCCTAACTATTGGAGAGTCTTCTGACCAATTTTCAGAAATTGAGTTCCTTAAGCGTAACCACTTGGCGTGGGCATGCCTAACTACTATAGAGTCTTCTGACCACAGACGAAAATTGTCTCCCTTAAGCGTGACCATTTGGCGTGGGCACTTCTAACTATTGGAGAGTCTTTTGACCGCAGAAAAATACTTGCATTCCTTAGGTTTGCCTACTAGATGCGGGCACGCCCAACTACCAGCTTCCTGCCACAAAAGCAACAAATCACTAAATGTAACTAATACTTAACAAAAACTCCAAAAATATAAGGAAACTAAAACAAAGGCCTTGGGTTGCCTCCCAAGTAGCGTTTTTCTTTAATGTCTTTGGCTTGACATTGCCATGTTTATTCACGGAGGATAAAATCGTGTAACTCGTTTCAATGCTTCATCTTCTATATAATCCTGATAGCTCTCGTAAATAGAGTAATTTTTGAGCACACGAGCTACGGTCTTCCATGGATTAGTAGATGGCACCAAACAAACAAGTAATGACTTTAATTCTTCACTCACTCCTCCATTACGAGCACTTGTTGGTTCAAGATATTTTGCCATCGTGACTCTTAACTTATTCCTGTCATGAAACTCAAAATCTTCTGGTATAATAAAATCAATTTCACTAACAGGAATTAAAGAATAAAAGTTAGGAAAATATTGATTAAGAAATGGAGGAGATGTCACCGTATTTGGAGATTGTTCACTGGATTCATTTACTTGTACCATTTGATATTGGGGTCTCATTTCTTGCACTTCAACTTTCTTTTCAACTGCATCTTTAGATCTTTCTTCTTGAAATTCTCGCAGTACCATGTCATTTGTTAGGGTAATTGCACTCTCATCTTTCTCATGGTCGATAATAGTTTGTGAGGGCAATTCTTCACTCATTCGAGAAGTCAATTGCGTTATCCTAGATGTCAATTGATCTATTTGATCTGCCAGGTTACGCATTCTTGCTTGTGTCTCCTGATGAAAATCCATTGTCTCTTGATGACAATTCATTGTCTCCTGTTAAAGTTGATGTGTGTTAGCAGCTATTGATTTTATCATTTCTTCAAGAGACATACCTGACATGGATGATGGCTGTTGAGACTCTTGCTGTTGAAAATCCATTGGCCCGGTCGCATAATTAAAATTGGAATCATCTCACCATCCTTGATCATACCCGTTTGAATAAGGGTCATACCACATTTGATATTGAGGTGAAAAATCTCCAAAAGTATCGATTGGAACACTTAGACCATCTTGAAATTCAGGGCATATGTCGGTTGAATGATCTGAGACAAAATAAGTTTCACAATTTTGCAACAGCCAATTGATCATTAGAAAAAGCACGAGTCTCATAACCCCTTCTAGAAATAAAATCCAGTCTATCACCAAAATACGAAATGTTAGCAGCCATAAACTATATAAAAATAATAATAATAATAAGAGAAAAAAATAAAAAAAAATGAAAACAAGATGAACTCAAAAAGAAACAAATTAATCAGGCACCAGTCCCCGGCAACGGCGCTAAAAATTGATAGGGGAGGCTAAGGAGGCTTGTGTGTTAGGGGTTAGTGGGTATACAGACCCAATTAGACCAAATGAGTGCTATAGCACTATTCTTAGATTTTTTTTTGCTGTAGGTGAGGTTTGAAACCTCACCTACCCTGGTGGCCACTCTTACGCCCCTCTTTCCTTTCTCCTCACGACCAAATTGTCAAAAATTTTCCCCTATTTCTCTCTCCCCTTTTCTCTTCCCCATCCTTTACCTGACACCCTCCTAGAAGTCATAGTGTTCGCTTACCATTGCACCTTAGAGCGCGCGGTCAGTGTTTACTAACTTTCCTCCTTCAATCCCCTCTCTTTATGGCCCTCCAACTTCATCCCTTCCCTCCATCGATCTTCATTAATATACTCGGGTAATTTGGTTTGTTCTTCTTTTCTTTTGTGATTTTATGGGCTAATATAATTCTTTTAATGTATCTTTTATAGTAAGTGAGAGGTTTTAAACCAAAAATCTCCTACTTGTCACCCTTCCTTTTTATTATCCAGTCCAACCCTTCCCCAGTGAGATGATAGAACTAGAAATATTTGTCTCATATGTATATACTTTAGTCGCGTAATCATTGTTGTTCTATTAATCTTTTTTTTGTGTTAAATAGCTCTATTATTTTTATTATCAAGTCGTGTTCAAGAATTTGTTGAACCAAAACCTGCTAATTATAGCAAGTTTCAAGATATATACAAATGTTATAGCAAGTTTCAAGATATATAGAAATGTGACTTAAGTACCTTGTTTTTCTAAGGCTTCCAGCCTTGGCTGAGGTTGATTTTGGGGACCATTTGATCATTTCATTGTTCCGTACAAGAGTTGAGCGCCAAAGGAAGACAAATTAATACGTCAAACGGGCATACAGATGAAGTTATGGGACGATATGGGCAGACAACTGAACCATATTGGACCACATATTCTCCATGTAGCCAAATACTCACTGGTCCTTGCCTTCCATTTCAAACTTGCATTATTCTCAGTTCTCATCTGTCATAATTTGATCTATTATATAGATGACGTACTATATGTTCGCTAAATGCTCAGACCGACCAATTTTGTTACGACCTTGGTTTCTTCTTCAAGGTCTCAAATGAAGCAAAATCACAATATTTCGTAGCATAACAGCACCAAGCAAATTGATTTGCTAGATGTTTTGTTGATTTCTTGAAATTTCTGTTTGGCATACACATAGTAGTTGCCTTATTGGCATACTAAACAAAGCTCAATAATTCCGAGTTTCCATACTTCATTATCCAAAGAAATGAAACATGTGTAGAGTTTTGCATCCCAGTCATAATTGGAGATAATGATGACAAACCATAAAGATACCTAACATTTGGTTTGAAAAATTCAGGATTTAAAAGTTTCTCCCAGAAACTACTAAATTTTAATCCATGCACCGCACTTAGGAGTTAGGAGTATATTCAGTACATTTCATTTGAAGAGAGAAAATGTGATCAGTAGAGTTGATTTGACTGGATACTTGAGAGAGAAATTTTTTTAGGGGAATTTTTTTAAACCAAAGTACATTAGTATCTTTGATTGCGTAAAGATATCCCATTTTTCTTTCAGTATAGCTTTAGTGGTGGTGAAATTTTTTTATCTTTATGTCGCAGTACTAAATTGTAAGTGTAAGGGAAAAATCGAATGCAAGGTGGCTAGTCTGAGAAAAGAATGTGCTAATACACATTTGCAATTTTAAATGGTCAGTCATAGTTTACCCCCTGAACTAGGGGATAATCTCATTTTACTTCCCAATATAATGGATGTTGTACTTTTTAGGGAGAATTGTAATTTTGGTCCCTAATCTATAGTGTATGCACGGAATTATCCCCAATCTATTTCAAAAATCAATTTTGGTCCCCAATCTATTCAATTTTGCGCTAAAGTGGACAATTGATGGAATCTCTTCAATTTCAATCGGAACTAAGTCACGTGAGATCACGTGTCGGCACCTAAAACCCCTTTTTCAATTTTTTATTTCTAAAACACATTTTTTCTGGTGGCTTGGCTTTTGGCATGGACACTCCTGTCCCTTCAACCAGATCAATTTCCTCCTCGACAATTCTTTTCCAATCAAAACTCTGAATTAGAGATCCCAAGGCCAAACCGACCACCCGCTGTGCTAGGCCAGAACCAGGGCAAGATCTCCTTCCCATCCCAAATGGAATCAGCTTTGATGGCTGAACCTGCAAGCCTTCGAATCTCTCTGGCTTGAAGCTTGTTGGATCATCCCATACGTTTGGGTCCCTGTGAACTGCCCATGCATTAACTAGCAAAATTGTGCCTTCGCGGAATATTGTATCCCCCAATTTTATAGTCATCGGACGACTCATGTGGCACTAGCATTGGTGCTGTTAGGTACAACTGAAGTGTTTCTGAAATAATGTTATGAAGATAAGGAAGATTGAATAGATCATGTTCGTCGACCAATCGATCAGTCCCTACTTGAGCATCCAATTAAGCTCGAGCTTTCTCTAGCACCTCGGGATGGTTGAGCAAAAGAGACAAGGCCCATTCTATAGTCACCGATGAAGTGTCTGTTTCAGCTGTAAGCATGACCTACCAATTTTAATTGAATGCTCATTCCAGTTCAACGGTGAAGAATGGCTAATAGGAAAAGAATATACTTACCAGTATAATCCCTTTGATGATTTGGTCTGTATAATCCCATTGATTTCCAATTATTATTATCCGCTCTTCTCTCTCGGCTGCTTGCTTGCTTGCTTATGAAGTAGTACTGCTGCTGCTGCTGCTGCTCCTGTTGTTTGTGCAGGAGAGTTGAACTGGGTCCGTTTCTGGCGTTGATTGCAGATTATCTCTATTACTAATGAAGGCAAGAACCAGACTTGGACTTGGAGGCCAAGCTGAGCTTCTTACTCGTGTTGTGGGTTTTGGGGATTTGAAGGCAGCGGCCAACAAGAGGAGTAATTTGGATTGTGAGATTATCCTTTGCATGTCTTTGTTTAATAAGACAAAAGGCAAGAGAAAACTGAAAATATTAAAAAACGTGTTTTAGAAATTAAAAAATTGAAAAACGGGTTTTAGGTGCCGGCACGTGATCTCACGTGACTTAATTCCGATTGAAATTGAAGAGATTCCGTCAATTGTCCACTTTAGCGCAAAATTGAATAGATTGGGGACCAAAATTGATTTTCGAAATAGATTCGGGATAATTTCGCACATACATTATAGATTGGGGACCAAAATTACAATTCTCCCTATTTTTTAACACTCTAAAAGAATGTAAAATTTTTTTTTCTTCCAATTTTCCCCTCAAAATTATTATGATGAACGGCTACTTTGGAAATCATTGGCAAAACCAATAAATGGTCAAAGTAGCAAAAATCCAGGATTTTAGTGACGGAATTTTTATATCAATGCAAGATTAAATCCGATTTTATACCCGTTGACTGCTAGTATACAGGCCAAAATCGTAATGTAGGGTATGTATCGGGTCGATCCCACGAGGAGCAAATTGAACAAGTACTAAACCCTTATTTTTCTCTATTATTTAGACGGACAAATGAATTTGAGCAGAGAAAGTATATTGCTATTGTCTACAAATATGATCTACAAATCTAGTTTAACAAATGCTAAATGCAAATGAAGAATTTTCACTCAAGGATAAATCTAGGGATGTAGCTTCCACTTATGGCATAAATAAGACAAATGAACAGATTTACCTCTTGTTATTATTATTGTTTAACCAGGGATTCATTTCCAATATTACCAAGTCTCATTCTCATGATGAAATGGCCTAGAGTAGTTCAGTTTTCCCTATTTTCATGGTGAAATACTACTACTACTCTGTTTTCTTTCGTGAAATGCTAAGTAATCCACTTAAGTGTATCTCTATTTTTATGAACATACAACTTAAGCTCTACTCATTTGTTTCCATTGCTACTACAAATTCTCATTGAACAATAACAACTATAAACATGCTATTGGTGATCAATCAATAACAAGTAATCACAACTGCACAAGTAGACAAGTTAATACAAGATATAACAAGTGTAAATCACATTCAATTCATATCATTTAGTCATAAGTTTCATCTACTCCCTAGATTAAGAAGTTTAGCTACTCATGAATGATTTAACAATCAAACTCACAAGTTTATTAATGCAAAACATCATAAAGTACAAGTACAAGAAAGATAAAAGAAAGCTTAGCCAATTAATAGTGAAGCCCTCCAATTTCTGTTATGTTCTTGTACAAGATGATTACAAGTGAAAACTCCAAAAAATGCTTCACCAAAGAACTAGAGAGAAACTAGTTACAAGTAGAGCTGTTAAGCCAAACGAGCAGCTCGAAAACTCGTTAAGGCTCGGCTCGATAAGGCTCGAGCTCGGCTCGTTAATTGAAATTAACGAGCCGAGCTCGAGCTTGAAAAATACTCGTTTAGTTATCGAGCCGAGTAAGCTCGAATTCTCTTCTTTATCGAGTTGCATTTTTGTCATTTTAGCAGTCAAGGAGAAGAAATTTGGATTAGGGTTCGATATTGCATAATTTGCATCGTTTCATTTCAGCAGCCTCCCAAGTCCCAACCCACAGCCGCACCCTCCCCTGCAACCCGCAGCTGCACCCTTCCTCTTCGGCCTCCGCCGCACTCCACAGCCACTGCCAGCAACCTCCCTCTCCCCCGCAACCCGCAGCCGCACCCCTTCCTCTCCACTGCAGCCCACAGCCGCAACCCACAGCAACCTCTGCCTCTCTACCGCACCCCATAGCCGCAACCCACAGCAAGCTCTGCCTCTCCACCGCAGCCCACAGCCAGTGCCTCTGTTTTCTTCCAGTAACAATCGATCCACTGCCACGGCCAAACCAGTCCAATTTGACTGGTTTCTTTAATCCATCGTGATTTGTGGTAAGTGTTGTCTCTTTTCGTAGGTAAATTATCACTTCATAGATCATAACCAGATTATGTATAGCTTATTCAATTTTTTAAATGCTATATTACCAAGATGAAATTAGGCCAAAATATACTTACACCTGAAGTTTAGTACACTTTACCTGAAGGGTTAATTGTTGAGAAAGTTGCTTTGGCTGGATATGTATGTCGCAATGAGAAGCAAGAGCTTACAGACAAGAGAATTGCATTTTTTATCTTCAAACAAATGAACAAGCATATTGGTACTGGAAGTGTATTGCTAATTGTTCCCGTAACCTCTCATTTTGTCTCCGACGGAGATTATAATTCTAAATGCTCATCTCATCCATCGAGGAAGCATTTTTTGTTTGATTTTTCCCTGCTTTCTTGAACTTCATGATTTTATGGATGTATTGTAGATTTTGAATTGCTTCTACTTTGTGCTGTTCGAATGGTGATAAGTAAAAACTTGACAAACTTGATCTTTAGACATGATTTATATGCCTCATTGCCTCAGTATATTGCAACATTTATTTCGCATTCAACATGAAATAAAGGCTTCAGGGACCTCAATTTAGCAGCTGAATACATCATGGTCTATTGTTACATTCTGTGTCTCGTCCTCTTTACATTTTATTTTCTTGCAAATATTGTTAGTGTTCATTTTGTTGTGCATCCATGTTCCATAATAGTTGCCATCCTAGGCAAAACATCAGCAATGCACCAACCAAATATTTTTTATTTATTTTAATATTACATAATTAGGATGACATTGAAATAAAAAGTGCTTGTTACCAAAAAGTGCTTTTAAATTATCAAACCTAGAGTATTTATGTTACCAAAAATTAGTCACCAAATACTCTAGAAATACTTTTAGTGATCCTCGAAAATAAATACTTTTAGTGCTTAAGAAGATTTTTTTTTCTGCTGAAATTGTTTGTTATTCGTTGCATAAATGGTACTTCAGGTTTTATTGCTAATTTGGATAAATGCATTTGTAGAAATGGTGAAAAGCAAGTTGAAAATAGTTATTAAATATCATATGGACTTGACTGCATATATTCCTGCATATGTTCCTTATGGACTTGACTCAAGTATATTTTCCCTTTTAAATAATAGGTATGTACAGTCCTCCATTTCATTCACACCAAGGATCATCAACAAGTCCTATTATGGAGGTTGGAAATGAAGTTGTAGAACAAGAACTTGAGGTGGAGTCTAATGCTGATGAGTCATTTGCCTTTGGCTCTTATGGATGTTGCCTCGTATGGAATTAGGCTCTAGTTTGTGTATTTGTTAACTTTTATTCCTAAAGTTTGTGTTGTATGGATGTTATGGTCTTATATGTTGTTTCGGATGAAATGTGGTTAGAGTTTGTGTATTCTTGAATGAGAATGGCATTGCTTGCCAATCCTAGTAATTTTTGTTGATTTTGGATAGTCTTACTCTGGACAAATTTTTGGATCTATTAAATGGAACTATACTGGAGCAGGACTTCATAATAACAGATTGCTGGACAAATATTTCGAAATCGAGCCTCGAGCCTCGAACTCGAGCTTCAAAATCGAGTCTCGAGCCTCGAACTCGAGCCTCGAGGTCGGACAGATATTTCGAGCTCGAGTTCGAGTCACATTTCCATTTTTCGAGTCGAGTTCGAGTGCATATCATGGCTCGTTAATCTTTTTTTTTCATGATTCCAACAACTCAGATTTTGTAAAGAAAGTCAAAAAAAATATTGTTTTGACTTCCTTTAACTCATTTTGTCTTCTCTTTTGTTGCAGAAGCATGTGCCACCGAATTCACTCACTTAAGATAGCTGGAAAGTTGTGTGAAAAATAAGAAAAAACGGTTGTGCCACTTGCAGAAAAGAGAAGCAGATCCGAGCCTCGGATCCGAGGAGTGAAGAATGATCCGAGGCCTTTCTCTGATGGATCCGAGCTCGGATCATTTGTCTTCGGATACACTACTCCAGAAGTACAGACGAGGGCTCGGATCGCCCTTTACTTACACGGATCCGAGCTCGGATCTGTGCTGATGAATTTTCAGTTTTTTTTTTACTTCTTCTCTTTTCTCTTCATGTTTGCTCCTAGTTTCTCTTGTACTTTATCCTCAGGACAATTCTTACAATTCTTTCATCTCGTGCATGAATTCCATATATCAATATCCTTCATAATTTCACAAAATTAACACATTAATCCTCTTACTTATCAAATTTTGAACACTTAAACATTATTTAATCAATTATCACTAAAAGAGTTCAAATATGGCTTTAATCTTCTCAAAACATACCAAAAGTTCATGCCAAACTTGTACAAAACATACGTTAAATATTCACTTATCAAATTCCCCCACACTTGAATCATTGCTTGTCTTCAAGCAATTTCACACATAACTTACCACAATGATTCAAGAGATAAAACAATATATATATACATTTGTCAAATTTAATTCCTCAAAACCTAGAAACCAATCATTGTGCCATTACTCAGATTACACTAAATACTCATAATATTCAATTAAAGAAAAATAATTATGGCTTAATTTTAACAAATTCAACTCAATCCTCATTCTGTCCTAATTCCACAAATAAGTAAATTACATAGTCAATTCTATGGCCTTCCTCATCCCATGACCATCAAAACTTAACAGTTGAGAGGGATTTATTCACACTTAATTTTATTTAAATAGTGAAAACGCCTTTTTACACGAAAATCAACACTTTTAGGTGAAGATTTTCGGTTACTCAACATTTCACTTATTTGAATTGCTAAGCATACTCTTAATTCCAATATCTTTTTACGCGAATGTCAACATTTGTAAATGCCAACCCCCGATTACTCAGTTTGTGAATCATTGGAGTAGAAAAATAATGTCAATATATATATATTTTTTTCTTTTATTTAATTTAATAATCTTTTTTTTCCCTCTAAGCATAATTAAAGGAAAAATCTGGCCTTGTCTTGACTATATCAATCACTTATTTATAAAATTAAGTAAAATGAGAAATATCATTAAACATGCAAAATTCTAAGCATAATTTTTCTTATTTAACCGAATATACTTTCTAAAATGTAAAAATCTTAATTGCATAATAATTCATTCCAAACAAAATGAGGACTAAACCTTCCCAATATACATATAACATTTTATCCAGTGGAACAATTAGGTACTTAAAATTGAACATTTTGGCCATTAATTTGAAATATTGAAAAATATTTTAGAAAAATTTTGACAGAGTTTTCCCATAAAAATGGACAAAACTCCCTGCCAACAACCTCAATTTCAAGAAAATTAACCACATGAAAATATTTTCAAATATAATTCCAACATTTTTAAGCCATAGACAACTAAAATCATGCATTTCAAGACACAATCATCCATAAGATAAAGTAATCCCTCCCTCACACTTAAATTTGACAATGTCCTCATTGTAGAGGAAGGTAAAAGAAACTAGTACTCCCCTCAATAGAAATGGTAATGTAAATTGAAACCATTAATCCTCCTGAACATCGAAATTCTATCCAAAATGAAACAAAAGGGTACGAAAAATCATAAATAGCACAAGGTATTCCAAAAGAAAACTACAATGTTTAAACCGAACACAATAAGAGAAAAATAAAGGAACAAAAGATGTAATCAGCTAAAGATCTTCATGGCTGCTCGGAACGAGGGTCTACTGCCTCCTCAACTCCATGAGGACTTGTGATGTACCAATATTGCTCTCCTCGTGGTGAGAAGGCGGAGTAGGTGACTGGCGGATATGGAAATGATCCTCGATCGCACGAAGACGGCGATCATGTCTGTCAAGTCGCTCTGTCATCATCCTCTTTGTCTGGTCAATGCGCTCGACGACTCGTGTCTCCATACAGCAAATGGCATTGAGGAGCTCTTGCCACTTGGATCGCGGTGGAGGTGGAGGTCGTGGAACGGGAGGAGAAAGAGCCTGATGTGCCTCCGTCTCTTGAACTACTGGTTCCTGCTGAGTGTGATGTGGGGGCTGAGCAGAAGTCGAAACTTCTCAAGTGTCTCGAACCAGAGCAGCTCCAAAATCAGTAGGGATACCTAAGAACTTGAGGATTGAGGCATTGACCTCCTCGGTAACCCTAGTGACAATGGCTCGCTCGGTTCCAAGAGAAACCTTGAGCTTCTAAAAAATCAGGGAAAGCAGGCGAGGGAATCCAAAGCAGGTTTCGCCAGCTCTCATTCGAGCAGTGGTCCGCATGTAGCTAATGATGATGCTAGGTAGTGGAATACCAATTTGCTGCCCACCCAAACCATGCATCATCTTATCTAGGAAGTATAGGTCACTGTTGTGAAGCTCTCGTTTTCCACTTTTTTTTGGTACCATATTGAAGGCAAAAAGAGAGAATATCAAGTGGTATCTAGGCTCGAAGGAGTCGACATATACGGTGAGCTTTTTCAAACTTTCTCGCTCCCTATATTGACCCTTTAGGCGTGCTACCGCTTCTCCCACCTATCAAGGGTCACGTGCCTTGAACTCCTTAGTCAACTGGACATCAACTCCTTCGTTTTTGAGTTTGATGAATTTTCTCACTGTATCCCGATTGAGAGCCACTCTCTTGCCTCGAACCCAGGAGACGATGAGGTTGCCACTGTGACTCTGTCTGTTTTCTACATTGGCGTAGAACTCCCGGACCAGATTGGGATAGTAATGCTTGGGCAATTGTAGTATATCCTCCCATCCGAGTCCCTTGAATGCCGTGGAGATCTTATAGTGGTCATCCACCTCCGGTGCCAAATGTTTTCCAATAATGATCTCCTTATCTAAACTGGCCTCGTACCACTGTTGATTCTCGAGTGAGGTGAATCGCGTGGTATCATAGTCAGGAAGCGGCTATTCGCGGCTAGTAGACGCGGTCTTTCGGCGAGAACGAGGTGGGGACTGAGGTGAAGGAGAGTCCTCCACTGGCGACTTCTCATGCAAGAAAGGTGTGTGTTCTTCACTCGAAAACGGCGAAGGTGTACGAATAATAGCCCTTCTTGTGCGAACCATCGTGCCTATATCAAGAACAAGATCAATGCATATTAAAAGTTTGAGAAAATTTTGGCAGAGTTTCCCCTTGTAAAAGGACGAAACTCCCTGCCAAGAATTACCAAAGTTCAAGCAAATAATCTTCCTAACACCTCTCAAATCCAATTCCCACATTTAAAATGAATATTACCAACAAGGATGTCATGACATGTAGAATAAGTCCAACACTTGAGAATTAAAGCCATTTGAAAGAATGGAATAATATGTCAAAGTAAAGTAGACTATCAATGACAATGTGCTATAACATCGGATTTGGAACATTCTTGTAAAGCCACATTTCCATATGTAGTACCAAAACATCCACAATTCTCAACGTCTAGCAACCTTCCCAAAGAAATGCAGAACACTCTGTTATACCTACATATTAATCCCAACTTGCATACAAGTGAGTTCCAATTCTTCAAAACAATTGCAAAATAACTCAAAGAGACAAGAAATTTCAAGCAAAGCGGTTCAATGTGCTTAACTTAATCATAAACACACTCTTTTACCCAATGGAATTTGCTCTAATGATAGCATATCATTTTCAATTGGTACAACAGTGATTTATACTCCTCGGAACAAGTTCATATATTTAATGAAAGCAAACATTCACAAGTCTACATCACTAAAATGCTCAAGCCCAAAAATTGAGAAAAAATCTCAAAAATATCACCAAATTCACAATTCTCTCAAAAATAAGCATGGCAATAGTTGTGACAATCTATTTAAGCACAATGTAGCACAAATGTATCAAGAAATTTCAACTTATTAGCAATTACCAGAATATGCCCAAAAATAGAAAAATGTAAAATTGGGAATTATAAAATCTCCAAGAAAATGACAAATTGTTACCTCAAACGCGTGGATTAATGGTGGAGGATGATAATGATGCAAAAGTGATGAAGAAACAAGCCCAAATTCACCACGAAATGGAAGAATTACAGTGCGGCCCTAATTCTAGTTTTGGAGATGAAACCCCCTCAAATTGATGTTTTTACAATGAAATTGTTTAGGGTTTATGATCATAAGAAGTTGGAAGATGTTTTAATGGTGAAATGTTGAATAATTACTGGATGAAATGGAAGATTGGAGGAAGGGATTAGGGTTTCGGTTAGAAAAGGGAAAATGAAAGCTGGAAAATGAGGAACCGAGGCCGTGGTTCTGCTCATATCGCGAACCGATCCGAGCTCGGATCGTTTCTGGAAGCCCTCGGATCCGACAGAGTTTGGATCCGCTGCTCCAGATGTTTAGCCGATCCCTCGAATCCAACTGGGTTTTGTTGGATCCGAGATCGGATCCCCTATTTTTGATTTTTGATTTTCAAAGGATCCGAGTTCGGATCCGTCTGGGTTTTCTGAATCCGCGCTCGGATCATCACAATTCTGCATTAATTGCAGAAACTGTAATTTTTCAAACTTTTTTTCCCTTTTTTGTCCAATTCCAAAACACACTTTGGATAAACTTTTTATCAATTCCAACCGTCCACGCACATGTAATATACCATAAACACAATATCCAACCTTTCAAAACACATCAAACACATCTACATTCCAAATCGAGGGGTGAGATTTTTTGATCATTTTTGCATTTTTACACCAAAATGGCACTTTTGGGTATTAAATGCACATCAAATGAGTCCATGAGCATTTATAAACATGTTATCATCAAAACTCACTTGAATATACTTGAAATGCACACTGTATATATGAATGGTAATTCTAAACACTTAAAGTACAATTTGGTAAGAAAACCTCCCTTTTTACACTTGTTCTTCAATTGTGCCTCCAAAATGGATGATGAAACTCCGGTACCTCCTACAAACAAGTGAAATATGTCTAATTAGTCAATTAAATCACACCAAAGTATAAGAAACATATAAAAACACACAACTACAATATTATTATTGGGTTGCCTCCCAACAAGCGTTTTTGTTTATAGTCGTTGGCTCGACTCAAAAAGTTGAATCATTTTAGAACATTAAGGAGCGATTTTCTTCCCATGGGTCGAAACTCCCGAGCCAATCTACCATGTGGTGAGCCATGTATTGATTTCCATAGTCCAATTTCCTCAAATGCCAAGGAGGAGTATTAGACTTATCATAGAAAGACTCGACTTTACCTTGGAGTGGAGTTTGCTTGTCCTTTTCGAGTTGGCTCAACTTTTCTCCACTTTCTTCATGGAATGGCGAATTTATTAAGCCAACTTCCATCCTTATCTTCTCCTCCCTTGCTCCTACACCATGAAAGTTAGTACCAAGGACATTTATATATTTAACTTCTTTGTTCCTTTCTTGGTTAATCTTTTCATCACATGGCATATTAGAAACAAGAGCAGTAGGCTCTATACTCCTTTCTTTATTATCCAAATTGAATTCCAATTCCTCACCATTAACCCGTAATATAAGCTTACCTTTTTCCACATCAATTATAGTTCGTGCGGTGGCTAAAAACGGTCGTCCTAGAATAATTGGCATTCTCACATCTTTCTCAATATCTAAGACAACAAAATCCACAGGTATTATAGATTGTCTTACCTTTATGAGCACATTTTCCAAAATACCCATTGGATGTGTGATTGACCGATCTGCCAATTGCAATGTGATATTGGTAGTTTTTAGCTCTTGAAGTCCCAGCCTCCGGCAACCGATAGTGGCAAGAGTAACACACTTGCACCTAAATCACATAAAGCATTAGAAAAATGCAATTGACCAATTGTGCAAGGAATAGAAAAGCTTCCCGGATCTTTCAATTTAGGAGGGAGTTTGTTTTTAATCAATACACTACACTCTTTCGTTAATGCTATCATCTCATTATCTACAATTTTTCTCTTTCTTGACATAATGTCTTTCAAGAAACGTGCATAAGAGGGAATCTGTGTTATAGCATCAATGAAAGAAATGTTAATGCGCAATTGTTTAAACATTTTGAAGAACTTTTCAAACTCCCGATCCTGTCCATCTTTCTTCAACCTGTGAGAAAAAGGAATCACATTAGAATTTAACTGAGAATTTAATTTGGGAGGAAGTGCATCAATATCAATGACAACATGATCATTTCGGCTTTCTTTCTCCCCTTCGATTGATTGCTCCTTCTCTTTTTCACCACCTGAATTTCCAAAATTAGGTCCTTCAACCGTTTTACTGCTTCTAAGAATGATTGCATTGACATGGTCTCTCGGATTCACTTCAGTCTTACTAGGTAAATTTTCTTGGTTGCGATTGTTAACCGCATTTGCTATTTGCCCTAATTGGACCTCAACATTCCTGTACATATTGGTGAGTTGGTCCATCCTTCCTTCAATTCTTTCTAACCGTTGAGTAGTGACACTGGCTAACTTTTCAATTTTATCATTTGATACATTTGCTAGCTTCTCAATTGCTAATTCCCAAGCTGGTTTAGACTCCGGAAATGGTTGCTTCGGTTGAAAATCCGGTGGATTAACTGGTCTTTGATGGTTCCCTTGATCCTTCCATCCAAAATTCGGGTGATTACGCCATCCTGGATTGTAGGTATTGGAGTATGGATTATTTTGGGGTGGACGGTTGTAATTGTTGAGATATTGAACCTGTTCGCTGCTAGAACACATAGAATCATCATGATCTCCGCCGCAAGTAAT
Source organism: Coffea eugenioides (assembly GCF_003713205.1). Taxonomy (NCBI): domain Eukaryota; kingdom Viridiplantae; phylum Streptophyta; class Magnoliopsida; order Gentianales; family Rubiaceae; genus Coffea; species Coffea eugenioides. The sequence goes on from NC_040037.1 coordinate 14,963,809, forward strand.
ACAGCATGCAACAACTACTTCTTGATTAGAGTTAGAATTTTGGACACTTTTAGCAATCTGCAAAAATGACTCAAGATACCAATTTGTGGTGTGGACAGAACGCAAGGTTCGATTGACACAAGAACAAGATGGCGGAAATTTAGAATCCTAGAAGGACTTTACCCACTTTTTGCATGCGGCCGAATTTTCTTTGGAAGTTGGGATCAATGTTTCTTGGGTGATTTTGGGTTATGGGTGTTTTGGTGTTGGCGGCTGGTTTCCCCAATTCAAGCAAGGGAAGTCTGAAGTGGACAGCTTTGGTGGTGGCTAGGGTTTGCCCTAGCAATTCCAAGGCGGTTTGGGTTTCCTTTGTCAAGAAGGTTGCCTATTTCAAGAAGGTTTCTTATTTCTTGTGATCCAACTCTGGTTCCTCTTTCTTTCTTTCTCTTTTTTTTTTGTGCAACCAGAATGCTTTTCTTTCTTTTGAATTTCGAATCCCACCTTCAAAACACAAGATTTTTGTGTGGTGTTTGTACAAAGGTCAGCCGCAACTCAAGATCAAGAATGGAGGTTTGTTTAGTTTCAAGATTTCAAGTATCAATCCCCCTTATCAAGATATGTATCAAGGGTTCCAAGAAGCAAGGTAAGGTTATCAAGAATTCAAGAACTATTGTAATCAGCCTTTTTATGGAAAACAAAACAATATTCCCAGCCCTCTTGTTCAAAACACTTCGGTATTAAGAAACAACTAGCGACCAGAATTTTGTTTTCGCCTCTTGAATGTGTTTCTTTTCTTTTCTTTTTTTTTTCTTTTGGTGGTTGCTTTACACAACCAGAACGACTCAACAACACAATGAAAAGTCTAAGATCTGGTCAAAACAGTAGCAAGAGATGACAAGACAGATTGCATGCAAGAAACAAGATACAAGAACACAACGACGGCACAAAACCCTAGCGGCTGGATTTTTTTTTTTTAACTCTAAACCAACACAAAACTTCAAGAACAATATAACAAGACACCAAAACAAGAAAGAAACACAAGTTATAAATTTTTTTGGGATGAACAGTGCCGCTACAGTAGCGATGAACAGTATCGCTACAGTGCGCGCGGTGAACAGTATCGCTACAGTGCGCGATGAACAGTACGATGCTACAGTATTTTTTTTTTTTTTTTTGAATTGACACACAAACTGATTTGAAACAAGAGTATGTGACTCGAAACACAAAAGAAAAGAAGGATATAACCTGGTGGTTGTCGACTAGCTCTGATTACCACCTGATGTGATACTCACTTGACGCGATCTAGACAACGAATCACCAACGGTTTAGCAGCGGAAATTTGACCCAAATCTAATCCCCGAGATAACGAACACTATTGATATTATCTCAACCCGTTACCTAATGAATTAGCGAACCAAACTATTGGTAGAGGAACGCCACAACCAAGGAGTTACTTGATTGATAAGTTCACTTGAATAACTTGAGAAAGATTCTCAAATATTCAAAGAGGCTCTCTTGGAAAGAGAAAAGTGAAAACTCACAATTTTATTGATCTTCAAAACTGCCTATGAAGGTCTCTTGCCTTGGCTATATATAGCCATACAACTTGAAAACCTAAAGTGACTTGAAAACCCTAACTCGGCTAGGCTAGGCCTTTGGCCCGATTCCACTACTCAAATCCACTATCTAATGGTCAGCTTATAATCGATCCAATGAAGGCTTTAAGCTGGCCCAACATAACCCAATAAAAGCTAATTAACCAACTTAAGTTATAGTGAGCCTAGACTCTATAAATCGGATCCAACTCAACATGAGGTCTTGGACCGAATTTATTCCTAGCAAATAAAATAGAAATCTAGAAAATAAACTACTAACTATTACTAAAAGATTCAATCTCTTGCAGCCCAAAACATGGCCCATAAGTGGCCCATATTTCGTATCACCTCCATTTTCTCATTCACCTCCCTCTCATCACTACTAGAGGATGAAGGTATCACTCTTCTTCTCCTTGGCATAATACCTAAAAAAAAAAATTTCAATTAACCACATGTACTACAACTCATTATTTGGCAACAAAAATCCAGAATTAATCTCAAATACATTTCTTCAAGTTATAATCATTCAATGATCATACAAAAAGAGACATATTTTCTGCTTAAAATTGCCCAAAATCACCAACTTAAACAAGATATGTATCAATTATAATTCAATCAGTGAAAATAGCATCAATCATGATTATAGCAATATTTAATTAATAATAATAATGTGCAATTAGTTATAACCATGGTTAGGCAAAAATTAAACTAATTAACTCACAAAATCAACCAAATTACTCACTATACACAATGCACATGCTAAAACATCGTCAACTATCCATTATTAACCATAATCAATAATCACCAATGGCTCAAAAACATCCTAAATCCATTTTACAATTTCCTCCAAATATAGCAATTGTGAATTTTTAAAGCAATAATGACCAACAAATTGCTACATTTAAACATATAAACATGCTTAAACAATCTTAATAAGCATGAATAACTTCAAAAATAGTCATATACATCATCAAATTTTTGAAATTAAAAGATGTCAGAAAGTTCAGGATAAAAAATATGAACTTCTAAAATCAAAAGATTTGATGAAGAAACTTACCTCAATCTCATAGAAGGATGTTTGGTGATGCTAAAAATGTGAAAAGCCCTATGAAACAACCTCCAATTGAACTCCAATTGAAGAAATTAGAATTCACAAACCCTAGCCTTCAATTCCTTAAAAACCGAATTTAAAGTGCTTTTCTTGGATTTTAATCGGTTAGAAAGGTTGTTTGATGCTCAAAAGGTGTTGAGTTGATGTTTTCTATCAAGATTGTGGAACAAAATTGAAGATTTGTGAGTTGGGTAGAAGAGAAAAAGAAAAACGCAACTGAAGTTGGGCAAAGAGGAAGAAAAATGAAGCTGAAATCACGTTTCTGAAGCACTTATTGGGTCAAACAAAACGCGACTCAAAATGCGCCTTCAACTCGCGTTTTCGAAGTCGCGTTTCCTTCATAAATGTTACAGCAATAAAAACGCGACTATGTTGGAAAACGCGACTTTGAGTCGCGTTTCTGAAGTCGCGTTTTTTATCTTGTTCCAGGCTGGAAAACGCGATTGCCTTCAAAGTCGTGTTTTTAAGGCGCGTTTTCTGTTCTGCTGGTGCAGAATTGAAAACGCGATTCTGCACCAACGCGACTCTGAAGCGCGTTTTTGTGAAAAACGCGTTTTCTGCTGCGAATTTTAGCAGAAATTCAACTTTTACAAAATTACAAATGGTACCCCAATCACTCAAAATTCATCCTAGATCATTTGTTTGCAAATTTTATCAATGCATACACATATAAAACAATGAAAGCGTGCATTGTACCCCTTTTTAACGAATCAAATACACCTTTAACGCAAATCACAGGGTTGAGTTGCTTGATCAAAGTTCACATTTTTCACCTCAAATGGTCATCTTTTCTTCCAATTGCCAATCCTATGACACAAAAACAACAAATCAAATAAAATGCAAGTTTTAAACATAAAATCGCTCCAAATTAACACATTTAACTTCAATATTGGGTTGCCTCCCAACAAGCGCTTTTTTATAGTCATTAGCTTGACTACTTCACCTCATTTTTTTAAGGAGGTTTTGTCAATGAATAATCCACCATTATAGGTGGTGGTGGATCATTAAAAGGTGACTTTATAACAAAAACCACATGATCTAATGATGTGAGTGATGGAAGTGACTTACCTATCCCAAGTGTTTCATAGATATTACCTTGAATATGCACCATTTGAGAACTTACCAAAGGAAATGCCATGAGAGTATCTTGAGCAATACCCTTAGAACATATACCTTCAATGCACTCCTCAAGAGGGGTGAAAACTGAGTCATTAAAACTCACCTCTTGAGGTTCGAAGTCATTTCCAAAGATATTATCATGTGGAATGGATATTTGCTCATGGAAACATAATTGAGATTCATCATTTTCATCAAAATGCAATCCATTTTCACATACAAAATTCCCACCATTCATGCTAGAATCATTTTACAAATTATTAGAAGAAATAACTTCACACAATGCATGCAATTGATCTTGTATTCTACCAAAGTGAGAAGCTAATTCATCTATTCTTTTCTCAATCCTATCAAAACGGTCGGAAGTTGTATTTGCTAGCTTTTCTATTGCTAAATCAAATAGATTAGAAAAATTTTCTATAGCTAGCTCCCAAGATGCATTAGAATCATTAGCTAATGGTTCATTTTCTAACTCCCAAGGTAGAGGTGCATTAGCTAACTTCTCTATTGCCAACTCCCAAGATGGTTTTGATTCATATTGGACACTTTCAGGTTGGTAATCATAAAAATATGAATAATCACTATAAGTAAATTGATTATCCCAACCATAAGCAGGAGAATTGCTCAAAGTAGCACTATATCGATCAAACAGGGATTGTAATACTCTAATTCATCATAATAATTCACATTTTGTACTTGCATACATGTATTAGTAGCATGATAACTTCCACACAAGTCACAAATCACATGATAAGAATTAAAAACATTAACTTTCCTCCCTTGCTCAATTTCATGCATAATTGTGTCCATTTGAACTTGTAACATCTTAACATCAAATTTAGTCTTTAAGCACCTTAAACTATCTTCAAAAGACATACATTCAGTAAATTCTTGGTTACCTCTGTTGAAGGAGCTTTGCACTTGGTAACCATCCATTGCCAAACTTCCATTTCTCAAGCATTGTCCTCCAAATTGACCTACCCTTCTCATCACCTAAAATTGCTTTTAAACAACCTCAAAAGCAAATTTTAGTAAGAAAAATAGGTAATGAAACACATACATACATAAAACACAAAAAAAAACAGAAAATAACATTCACACTATAACTAATGAAATGTTTAAACTAATAAAGTTGCTATTTACACCGATATTGCCAAATCTTTCCCGGTAACTGCGCCAAAAACTTGACGGGTATTTTAATATACGTACAAGTTATAAAAAATCGAATTATACATGTTCACTGCAAGTATACATGTCAACTAGTAGTTTAGGGTATATATCGGGTCGATCCCACAGGGAAGAGTGAACAATTACCGGTATTACTAAAACTTCTCTATTATTTAGACTATCAATGAATTATAACAAATTTAACCTACTGAAATTATACAAAATAACAAATAAAAACTCCTTAGATTGTGATATCCCTAACTACTCATACAAGTGCTAAATTTGAATCAATTAGTACTACATCTAAGCTAGTTATGGTGTAATTTCCTTATGCATTTGAATCCTACTTTCGTAGTAAATCAATTATACTTATAACTAATCCACACCAATTCTCATGGTTATGAAATTAGCTACAAGTTCATTTCTTCGGTGAAATTACATGAAATGAATCACTAAAAACCACATAGGTGCACCTCTACTTTCGTGAGTGTACTCCCTATGTTTAGCACTTCTTGAACTAGTGTTAAATCTCAATTTTTATTGCAGAAACAACATCTTAGATAATCACACTTAATGGTACCAGATTAATCATGATTTAAAGAGCTAAAGTGCTAAATAACTTGCTCAAATTATAGCAGTCAAATAGACAAATAATAAACACTAACAATCCTAGAAAGTTCAACCAAACTCAAGGCATAAACGATAAAGACACATAATAAACACAAAATCCAGAACTTGCATATTAACCATATTTAAGAATCCAATACAAAAGATAAAGAGTTGGAGAAGAGATAACCCATGTCACTTGAGCTTCAACTTCTCTTTCTTCATCGCCATTTTCATCATAATCTAGCTAATATACAAGAATGGAAGAGCTACACTATTCTAAACTAAACTATCCTACTACTCAGAAAATGCAAGAGCTACATCTCTGCACTCTAAGTTTCTCCCGTATGTCTCTCTATTCAATATTTGCTAGCTAGAGAGAATTTGCTATTGAAAAATCTGGCTACGTATGGATGTCCAGACCTCTCCCAATGTCTCTGCATAAAAACTGCTCAAGAGCTCCATTTTTCCAAGTCAAATTCCACCTTTTGATTCCCAAATCTCAACTTTGTTAGGATAGTCAATAACCAATGTTTTTTACTAGAAAATAAGCCACATTTCTTGTCCTTTTGTCTTCTGAAGCATGTGCACCGAATTCCCTTGCAGCTTATGGCTGGAAAGTACTATGAATACATGAGAAATGGCTGAGCAATTTGCAGCTTTTCGGCTACAAAATGCGACTACACAAAACGCGGCATTAACTCGCGTTTCTCAACTCGCATTTTCAACTTGGCCTTGCTTCAACTGCAATTTTCTCTATGATGAAGGCCGAACTAGCTTTTGTACAAAACTCAAAAGTCGTAGCCATTTGAGTTAGCTTTACAATGCTTCAAGAATCATCTAAATCGGAACTTTTTAGCCTGAGATATGATCGAAATACCATCACCTGGTCAAACCCCTGTTTCAATTTTCGACCACAGAATGCAGCTTCTGTATTCCGACCTTTTGTCCATGAAAACAGTAGAATTAGATTTCGATGTCTTCATAACACTTTTAGGTCTCTTTCTTAGCTTTAAAATGATATAAAGATCACCTCAATCCGATACGTTTAGCTCCAGATATAGTCGAAATACCGAAGAGTGTCAAAATTGTCTTGAACCGCACTTCTTCACTTAAACGTTTTTCACTTCATTTCTCTTTTTTACCACTTGAATTCATCACCAATTATCTACTTTTCACCTCATTTGACATCCTTTGGTGATTGGATCATTAACCTACAAGAAAATGAAGTTTTTACCATTAAAATCAATAAAAATGTCATATTAGCCACTTTTACAAAAGTTGTATATTTTTACCAAAACCTAGTTATTTTAGTTATAAAACTAAATAATCAAACCAAAATTAACTAATAAAATGTACTTAAAATACATAAAATAAACTCTTATCACCAAACATGGATGGTTTTGTGGCAAAAGAAGCATAAAGCAACCAAAAAGATATAAATTTCTTGTGTCAAATTGTAAATGCGTATTAATATTAATATTTAACATTATGGTATTAGGGAAAACAGCCAGTAATAATGCCATATCACTCTTTCTACCCTTTTTAAAATGAGTCCACCCTTTGACTAATAAAAGGCATAATTACCATCATGTGGAAAGAAATATACTGCAAAAATTGGTGTTCTGGAAACATCATTTGTCGGGAAAATTGTATGGATATTTTAAAGAGTAAAAATAAGTATCAGCCGACATATGTGAATTTAACCCTCAATGGACCAACTTCTTTGCACGACGCTGAAACCAACAATACAGTTGAAAGTTGAAACCACCAACTCCTTCTTCTTCATTACTACACGACACGAGACTATATACATATATATATGGTAAGAAGAAAGTTTAAATGGATTCGATTTCGATTATTACTTAAAAAATTCTAACAAAGAAAATAATTGGAAAAAAGTAATCTTGTTAGACAGTCAAGTATTGTTTTGCGTAACTACAAAAAAAATATTGTCATTGTTTTAGAATTCTTTTCAACAACGTATTTGCAACAACCCACAAAGAAATCATCTAAATTAAATTGTTTGAGATAATTTTCAAATTATAAAAACCAATAATAAGATGTTTCTTGACTTTTTTTTTTGTGATTCACCATTAACTAAAACCCAACATTCATCCATCATTCTACAATTTACTTATCTGAACAATTTGTTCCTCTATTCTTTTGTCAAATTTCTGGCCCCCTAGTTGATAAAATCAATCAAATCCTTCAATTTGATAACCTGCGATATTAAAAATTTTGACAAGAGATTTATCTTGATACCATTATTAATCTAACAAATTTTAGACTATTTTTATGGTCTAATCTTCACAATTTGACAATTCAAAACTAATCTTGCTGCCTTACTCGATCAACTGAATGCTTCTAAGCAAATTTTGTACTCTAACTCTGACAGTGGAAGATACTCAACACTAACCTCATAAGACACTTGATAAGAGTTTATTTTACGTATTTTTACGTACATTTTAGTAGTTAATTTTGGTTTGATTATTTAGTTTTATAACTAAAATAACTAGGTTTTGGTAAAAATATACATTTTTGGTAAAAGTGGCTAATATTACATTTCTATTGATTTTAGTGGTAAAAACTTCATTTTTATGCAAGATTAATTATTCAATCACCAAAGAATGTCAAGTGAGGTGAAAAATAGATAATTGGTGATGAATTCAAGTGGTTAAAAGAGAAATGAAGTGAAAAACGTTCAAGTGAGGAAATGCAATGCAAGACAATTTTGATACTCTTCGGTATTTTGACTATATCTGGAGCTACACTTATCAGATTGATGTGATCTTTACACCATTTTAAAGCTAAGAAAGAGACCTACAATTGGTATGAAGACATCGAAATCCAATTTTTCTGTTTTGATGGACAAAAAGTCGAAATACAAAAGCTGCATTCTGTGGTCGAAAATTGAAACAAGGGTTTGACCAGGTGATAGTTTTTTGACCATATCTCAGGCTAAAAAACTCCAATTTGGATGATTCTTGAAGCATTGTAAAGCTAACTCAAAGAGCTACAACTTTTGTGTTTTGCACAAAAGCTAGTCCGGATTTCATCATAGAGAAAATTGCAGTTGAAGCAAGGCCAAGTTGAAAACGCGAGTTGACAAAACGCAAGTTGATGCCACGTTTTGTGTAGTCGCATTTTGTAGCCGAAAATCTGCAATTTACTCAGCCATTTCTCTTGTGTTCATACCACTTTCCAGCTATAAGTTGCATGGAAATTCGGTGCACGTGCTTCAGAAGACAAAAGGGCAGACAATATGGCGTATTTTCAAGTCAAAAACATTGGTTATTGACTATCTTAATAAATTTCAGATTTGGGAATCAAAGGGTGGAAAATTTGACCAGGAAAAATGAGTTTTGGACCAGCTTTTATGCAGAGACATTGGGGGAGGTCAGATCATCATACGTAGCCAGATTTCTGATAGCAAAAAGCTCTCTCTAGCTAGTAAATTTTGCAGGAACACTTGGAGGTTTCATCTTGTAATCATCTAGTACAAGACATAGGAGATTCTTGGAGGGCTTCACCATTACTTGGCTAAGCTTTTCTTTATCTTTCTTGTACTTATAAACTGAGATGTTTTCCATTAATGAAGTTGTGAGTTTGATTATTATATCATCAATGAGTAGCTAAATTTCTTTATCTACGGAGTAGATGAAACTTATGGCCAAGTGATATGAATTGAATGTGATTTATACTTGTTGTATCTTGTATTAACTTGTCTACTTGTGTATGCTTGATTACTTGTTGTTGTTTGATCACCAATAGCAGGTTTATAGTTGTTTTTACTCATTGAGAAATGGAAAAAACAATGGAATAACATGAGTAGAGTTTGAGTTGTTAATTCATGAGAATAGAATTACACTCAAGTGGATTAAATGTGCATTTCATGCATGAACAAGAGCAGTTTCAGTTTTCACCAAGAGATTAGGAAAAACTAAGCTGTTTTAGACCAATTTTATCATGAGAATGAAGTTTTGGCAATTTTGGAAATGAATCCCTGGTTAAACAAGAGTAGTAACAAGTATTAAATTCATTCATTTGGATCATTTGTGTCATAAGTGGAATCTACATCCCTAGATTCAAGTATTTGGTGTATTTTTCTCATTTGTGATATTGCAATTATCTAGTTAAGAATTTTAGATAGTAAAAAGATTGTAGTCAGATTTAATTCTGAATTTTCTGCTCAAATATATTGTGAGTCTAAATAATAGAATAAATTGGGATCTAGTAATTGTTTAAATTGCTCCTCGTGGGATCGACCCGATACATACCATACATTACGATTCTGGCATGTATACTTGTAGTCAAACGGGTATAAATTCGGATTTAACTTGCACTTGTAGAAAATACCCGTCAAGTTTTTGGCGCCGTTGCCGGAGAAGATTTGGCAATATTGGTGTGAAGAGCAACTTTATTAGTTTAGACATTTTATTAGTTATAGTGTGAATGTTATTTTCTATAATTTTGGTGTGTTATGTGTGTATGTGTTTTATTACCTATTCTTCTTACTAATCTTGCTATTAAGTTGTTTAAAAGCAATTTTAGGTGATGAGGAGGATAGATCAATTTGGAGGACAATGCATGAGGAGTGGAAGATTGGCAATGGATGGTTACCAAGTGCAAAGCTTCTTCAATAGAGGTAACCAAGAATTTACTGAAGGTATGTTTTTTGAAGATAGTTTAAGCTGCCTAAAGGCAAAATTTGATGTTATGATGCTACAAGTTCAAATGGACACAATTATGCATGAAATTGAGCAAGGGAGGAATGTTAATACTTTTAATTCTTATCATGTGATTTGTGACTTGTGTGGAAGTTATCATGCTACTAATACATGTATGCAAGTACAAAATGTGGATTATTATGATGAATTAGAGCATTATAATCCCTGTTTTGATCGATATAGTGCTAATTGAAGCAATTCTCCTGCTTATGATTGGGATAATCAATGTACTTATAGTGATTATCCATATTTTTACGATTACCAACCTGAAAGTGTCCAATATGAATCAAAACCATTTTGGGAGTTGGCAATAGAAAAGTTAGCTGATGCACCTCTTCCTTGGAAATTAGAAAGTGAACTATTAGCTAATGATTCTAATGCATCTTGGGAGCTAGCTGTAGAAAATTTTTCTAATCAATTTGATTCAGCAATAGAAAAACTAGCAAATGCAACTTCCAACCGTTTTGATAGGATTGAGGAAAGAATAGATGAATTAGCTTCTCACTTTGGTAGAATACATGAGCAATTGAATGCATTGTGTGAAGTTATTTCCTCTAATAATTTGCAAAAAGATCCTAGCATGAATGGTGGGAATGTTGTATGTGAAAATGGGTTGCATTTTGATCAAAATGATGATTCTAACTTGTGTTTCAATGAGGAAATGTCCATTTCACATAATAATATCTTTGGAGCTAACTTTGAATCTCAAGAGATGAGCTTTAATGACTCATTTTTCACCCCTCTTGAGGAGTGTATAAAAAGTACAGGTTTTAAAGGTATTCCTGCCCAAGATACTCTTATGGCATTTCCTTTGGTGAATTCTCAAGTGGTGCATATTCAAAATAATATCTATGAAACACTTAGGATAGGTAAGTCACTTTCATTTCTCACATTATTAGATCATGTAACTTTTGCTATAAAGTCACCATTTAATGATCCACCACGGCCTAAAATGGTGGATTATTCGTTAACTAAACCTCCTTGATAATGAGGTGATATAGTCAAGCTAATGACTATAAAGAAGCGCTAGTTGGGAGGCAACCTAACGATTTCTTATTTTTTGTAAGTTTTAGTTGTTTAACCAGTGTTTTTGTGTGTTTTGTAGGTGGCAATGACAAGGGTTCATGCAAATGATTTCAATGACAAAAGTGTCTATATTGAGGCAAAAAGGAAGTTTTCATGTTCAATTGCTGTATTTCATGCATTTAAAGTGTTTCATGTTAAAATTATAATCATGCATGATCATGTTACACTTGCATTTTATTCAAAGAATATGAAAGTAAGTGGATACTAGTGGAATGCAGAAGGTTGGCCAAGCAAATTTGGAGGAAAAATTGCAGAAAACAGCTTTTTTGGCAGCAAATCCGGCCATAAATCTGGCCAAATATTGGTCGGATTGAAGGCCGGATAGTCAGGGGAGAAAGAAAAATTTTTTCGGGCTCACTGGCCAGAATCCGGCCGGATTGTAAAAAAAAAAAAAACCACTGTAGCAAATCCGGCCAGTTTCTGGCCGGATATGCAACAGCCAAAAAAAAAAAAAACTGCCTAGAATCCCTCCAGCAATCCCTCCAATTTCTGGCCGGATTATGAACAGTAACCAGCGTAAGATGAATCCGTTTCACGGATTCCTCACAATTTTTCTCCCTTCTTCTTCAACCTAACTCACACACTAACACCTCAAACACACACCACTTTTCACCATTTAATCTTCAAATAACCTTCACCAAATCACTTTCTCCCATCCTCTAGAGTGAACTTCATAGTTCATATTCTTTCAAAAACAACTCTAAAGTGGTTTCAACTTTACGATTAGTTAGGGTTGTACCTTCTTGAATCACTCAATTGAGGCCGAATGGGGGTAAGTTTCTTGGTGGTTTTCACATCTTATTCGTCACTAAACATCACCAACCCACTTTGAGGTAACAAATCTTCACCTAACTTTGTTATTTAAATTTTGCCATGATTGAATATTTTCTATTTTTAGGCAATTTTTAATATGTGAAGTTATGTGTACTTATTTGAGCTTATTGATACTATTGGTGATTGTTAGTGATAAATATATTTTGTGATTTGCATTTATTGTATTTATTTGGTGAATTCTTGCTAGTTTTATGCTTAATTTGGCTTGGTGACAAAGTTGCATATTAAGTAGCCAAATGTAGCATTTTAATTAGCTTAGTGGGAGTTTTTGATATTCATGTGAGTAATTTAGATTACCTAATGAATGAAAAGGTGCTTGATTGAATGATTTCTTGAATTCTTAGATAATTCTAAAAGAAGAGATGAATTGAAGATGGCCTTAATTGATGAAATTCATAAATGCACTTACAATTTTTGTGGTTCAATAGTTTTTAGTAGTTCATGAATTCTCACGAAGGTCATTTATATTTTGGTTTGCTGTGTTTGCCTCCATTTTGAGATTACTTTTGTACTTGAGGGGATTTGATCATTGATGACAAAATGTATAAATGGAACTTACTTTGTTCGTAATGGTGGATTTATTATGTGAAATTAGCTTCCCTTTCCTTTGGATACTAATGCATATATTTGATTAGCAAAGATTAGCTCATTTCATATTTTTATCCCTTGAACATTGTATGGTTCCACATGCTTGATCATTTTTCTTTTTTCCTTGAATTGCATGTTTTTGTTTATTGCAACCTTTTATTTTTAAGAAGTTGATTTGTTTTGATTTTGTCTTTTTCCAGGGTACAATAATTAAACTCTCCATTCTTTCCCAAATAAGGTTGAAAATTCATCACTTGACCATCGATTTGGATTACGCAAGTTCATATGAGCAGTATTTTCTTTTACTCTTTATTTATTTTCCTTTTCTCACATTGAGGACAATGTGAAGTTTAAGTGTGGGGGAGGAAATATTTGAACTTGCAAATACTTTCTATGTGATGATATTTTGTGGATTTAAATGCTTAGAAATATTGGAATTGTGTTTGAATTATTTGCCATGTGGATAATTTGCTTGAAATTGGGTTTGTTGGCAGGGAGTTTTCATTCATTTATAAGGAGAAGCTCTGTAAAAAATTTTCTAAAATCTTTTCTAATATTTCACTATGGCCCAAAAGTTCTTCAAATTTTTGCATTTTCATTCAAAAAGGGCTAATTTGTTCCAACTTTAAATGTTTAAATTCTTCCAATTGTTGAAACTTTATGTATATTTTGGAAGGTTTAGTCCTCATTTAACTAGGAAATGATTATTATACAATTAGGATTTTTGCATTTTAGAAAGTATATTTGGTAAAGTGAGGAAAATTATGTCTATAAATTTTACATGTTTAATGAGATTTCTTCTCTTTACTTAATTTTGCAAGTGAGTGATTGATATAGTCGATAAAGGTTATACTCCTCCTTTGATTATTTCTATATATTTTCCTATGAGGGAAAAATAAAGAAAAGAAAAAAAAAGAGAGAAAAAATAAAAAAAAAAGAAAAGAAAAGAAAGTAAGTAAAAATTGTTCTACTCCAATGATTCTTGTACCGAGTAACCGGGGATTGGCATCTACAAATGTCAACTTTTGCGTAAAAAGGTATTTGAATTAAGAGTATGCATAGCAACTTGAATAAGTGAAATGTTGAGTAACCAGGGATCTTCACCTAAAAGTGTCGATTTTCGCGTCAAAAGGCATTTTCACTATTTAAGTAAAATTTGTGTGAATAAATTCCTCTTAGTTGTAAAATTTTGAGCAAAAGATGATTATAGGAGGAGGAAAGTTATAAATTGACTATGTGATTTGCTTATTTATGAAATTAGGTTGGGATAAGAAATTAAGTTTAACTTGTTAAAATTAGAGTATAATTATCTTTCCTTTACTTGATATTATGAGTATTTAGTGTAATTTGAACAATTGTATAATGATTGTTTTCCAAGTCATGGGGAATTAAATTTGACAAAAATGCATATATTGTTTCACCTCTTGAATCATTGTAGTTGGTTATATGTGGATTGCTTGAGGACAAGCAATGATTTAAGTGTGGGGGAGTTTGATAAGTGACTAATTTACGTAATAATTGTATGACTTTTTATATTATTTTTAGTCACTTTGAGTATATTATTGGAAGAAAATGAATCATTTTGGCTATAATTAGTGAAAAATGCTTTTAAATGATTAAATGAGGTTTTTATCACTTTTTACTTGGATTTTGTGCATTTTGACAGTTTTGATACATTTTCGTATTTTGGCTATAACATGAGTTACAATGATCGGATTGAGATGATTCTTAAACCAATTTGAAGATAAGAGATAGATCTACAACTTTGGTGAAGACATCTGAATCCAGTTTGAAGGTTTTCTAGGTCAAAAAGCTGAATTACAGTAGCTAATTTCTATTGGTCGAAGCTGAAACATGGCAGTGAGTAGTCAAGGGTAGTTTGGTCATTTCTCAGCCTACACAGATCCAAATGAGGTGATTCTTGATGCATTGGAAAACTAACTCAAAGGGATACAAGTTTCATGTTTTGGTCAAGAGCTAAATCCACTTTTATCATCAAGAAAAGTTCAGTTGAATTTGACGCAAAATCGGAGCAGAGCTGGAAATTGAACAAAAGTGCACCAAAATGTCACTATAGCAATCCGGCCTGAACTTGGCCGGATTTCTGGCCGGATTGTGGTCAGAGAAGGCTGCTTTTTACGCGGAAAACTTATTTTCACCTCCAACAAGTCACATGCAATGCCAAACATATGAGAACTACTTTGCAGCTGTAAAAGGGTGGTGTAGGCCTCATTTTCTTGACTTATTTCATCTTTATATAGTTAAAACTTGCAAGATTGAAGAAAAAGAATAGAGAGAGATACGGGAAAAGCTTGGAGAGTACAAAAATGTAGTTCTTCTATTTTCCTTAGTGTAGAATAGTTTTAGTTTTAGACAGTTTATTCTTTCTTGTATGTTAGCTACATGAAGAGGAAGATGAAGGATGAAGAAGGCAAGGAAATGAACTCATGTAACAAGGGTTACATTCCTTCTAAACTCGTTATCTTTTGTACTTGATTCTATTGTTTGGTTAATAAACAAGTCTGGATTTTATGTTATTTATGTGTCTTTAAAGTTTATGCCTTGGGTTTGGTTGAACTTTCTATGATTGTTAGTGTTTATTATTTGGTTATTTGATTACTATTATTTGAGCAAGTTATTTAGCACTTTGGCCCTTTAAATCATGATTAATCTGGTACCATTAATTGTGATTATCTAAGGTGTTGTTTCTGCAATGAAAATTGAGATTTAACACTAGTTCAAGAAGTGCTAAACATAGGGAGTACACTCACGAGAGTAGAGGTGTACCTATGTGGTTTTAGTGATTAATTTCATGTAATTTCATTGAAGAAATGAACTTGTAGCTAATTTCATAACCATGAGAATAGGTATGGATTAGTTATGAGTATAGTTGATTCACTACAAAAGTAGGTTTCACATGTTTAAGGAAATTACACCATACCTAGGCTAGATAGTAGTACTCAATGATCCAAATATAGCACTTGCATGAGTAGTTAGGGATACCACAACCTAAGGAGCTTTCATTTGTTATTTTCTTGCATAAGTTCAGTAGGTTTTACTTGTTATAATTCATTGATAGTCTAAATAATAGAGAAACTTTAGTAGTGCCGGTAATTGCAATCTTCCTTGTGGGATCGACCCTTAATACCCTATACTCGCTCACGATTCGTATACTTGCGATAAATCGCGTGTGGGGTATTTAGGAGTTTATAAATGTAAAACTTGATTGTGGATAAGTTTAATTGTATATGTATACCCCGCGCCCGTCAACACTCACTCATGACACCAATTATAGAACTCCAATTTTTATTATATGAGTCTAATAATATTAACTTGCAGAGTTATAGACTAAAAGGAATCAAATAATCAAATAAAATAGATGTGATAGAAAAGAAATAATGAACACATGTCACACTAACAACTTCACTAAAATGTCAAACAAAGGAAGAACCCAATACCCTACTAGTTGAAGACTCTATTAGGCAAATATCCTTACAAGCTGTCTTTTTATAACGATACTTGAAAAATAAGAAATTACCATACAAATAATTACATAATAAATTACCAATTAGCCAGTAGGAAAACTACTAAAAACTTGACTCTAGTAAAACTTCTACATAATTTAATGGGCAACTTCTAAACTTAGTTTGATTTTGCTAGCATGGACTGCACTTTGCAAGGATTACACTATATATATGGCTATTCACAGGCAGATGAGATGAGTACTGTTTGAG
Source organism: Coffea eugenioides (assembly GCF_003713205.1). Classification (NCBI taxonomy): domain Eukaryota; kingdom Viridiplantae; phylum Streptophyta; class Magnoliopsida; order Gentianales; family Rubiaceae; genus Coffea; species Coffea eugenioides. The sequence continues at coordinate 14,980,355 of NC_040037.1, forward strand.
AAATTCTTTTATATCTCCTTACAAGTTTAGAAAGGTTTCATATCTATCTTTATAAAAATTAGATTTCCCTTCCCCTCTTAAATTTTGAAAATCCTTTTATATTCCTTTGAATACCAGAAATTTTCATTTATATCATTGTATATATTAAACTTGCCCCAATTTTTTTACAAAAGGGAGAAATGCAGTTTTGAACCTTGATGTTTGGCCTATATGCGAAATTGGTTTCTAATGTTTTGATCACAACAAATTTAGTCCCCAAAATTTTGATTTTATGCAAATTTAGGATAATTTGATGGAAATTCAAAAATTCTAATGGTCAAAATTAATTTGCCATTAGTCATTTTGATTTTACATTTGTTGTCCCCGTTGTTTGGAGATTGAATCATTATTATCTATTAAGTTTCAAATAGTGATACGTGGGATTTTAGATCGAAATTACTTTACATGAGTACTATGAATTCTAGATGAACTTCTTTTCTTTCTTCTCGTGTTATTTTCTTCATTTATTCATGACACTAGTTTTGTCATAGCTTTCTTCTTTTTGGCACATAGTGTTGATCTCAAATTTGACATAATGTGTAATTATTTTTTGCATCATGAACAACTGATGGACCATATGTTCTTTCATTTTTACACTTACATTGATTATTAAACATCTAATTACATATCCTTTCAAAATATGAGGAATATACAATATATGTAAATTGAGTTGCTAATTTAATAAAATTTCCTTTCTTTTTTATTTTTGCATTTCAATAGGATATCAATGAAGTTTCAAATAAACTAGGTATTTTATAGAACTATTTTATTCAATGAAATTATCAATGTACACAAAAATTTGAAATAATTACTTTAAAACTTTGTTTTTGGAACATTTAGTTTTAACAGGAAGAAAAGACAAGACAAAACAAAAGGAAATTTTCAAAATTCCCTAAAAGATTTTAGATTTGGGAAAACATTTGTCACATGTTAATTTCATTTCGGAATCATAACTATGCCTCTAAAGCCCAAGAGATTATATTGATCAAAACTTCAAACCTTGGGGACTAAAAGTATAAAGTCAAAACTTTTCACTAATGCTAATTTGAATTTGATTGTTAGTTATTGTGATTTTCTATTAGTTTTCCTAAATTTGTATAAAATCCATAATTTTGGAGACCAAATTTGTTATGATTGAAACATAATAGACCGGTTTGATAGATGGGCAAAACATTGAAAACCAAAACTGCATTTTTCCCTTTACAAAAATATAGATTGCCCTGTCAAGCATGCAGCTCCACTAGTATTGCCCCACCAAATCCTGATCTCTGGTTAGCCACTGCTATTCATGTATAATACTTTTAATTTTTGTATTGATGACCATTAAGGCTAAATCTGTGATGCTTCTTTTAATCAGTGGTAGAGAGTATAATTCTTGGATAAAATTTATAGTCTTGAGCAGCACGGAGGGTTTCTTGTGGCAAAAGAAGCACAAAGCAACAAGAAGGTAGGAATTTCTTAAATTCAACACGTTAATGCGGATTAATACTTTAGTTTTGAAATGATGGTGTTTGAGGAAATTGGCTAGTGGTAGAGATACAACACTTGATTTATTGCCACAACAGCCTCAAAAAAATTTTGATGAGGTCATCCAAGCGGTGGAAGAGTCACATGACCCAAGTGGTAATGGGATTAGAGTTTCATTGGGTGATAGAATGCATTTTGTTGGTGTATTTGCGGATACAATGTAAGATTTAGGTGTGGGGGGTATAATATAGTGGTATCTTTTTATTGAATTTTTTGTTAAAATTTTCAAAATTTCTTTTAGTTTTGTTATTTTTATGTGTATTTGACAGTTATAACCTGTTTATAATGAATAAATGAAATAATTGTTGCATCGATGAATAGTTGTATGAACCATTTCCATTGCTAAGGTTTTAAATGATAATGGGTCAAGTATGATATGGTTGGGTCTAAGGCTATCCTTTTTGGTGAATATTTGAGATTTTGTGACTTTTGTAATTTTTGGTTAACTTTTATAGGTTTTGCAAATTTTTTTCTAGCATTTTTCATGTAAATTGGTTCAGTTATTAATCTTAGTTCCTCATGTTTAGGAAATAAATTGGGCTAGTGGTCTCTAATTTTATTTTTGGTGCTTAATTGTGAAAAGTAGTTGGTTATACACTGCTAGTTATCGCTACCTAGTAACCGAGAGTATTCACTGCAAGTGTGGACTTCCACATCAAGTAGTGGCGATAGCTATGAGTGTGTGGTCTTTAAACGATGAGAGTTGAGTAACCGAGTTCCTTCATTTGGTAGATATCGAAATTCGCATCAAAAGACTTGAATGACTAAGGACTAAGCATTTCCCCTGAGAAAAAAATCAAGTGTAGAGGACACCTTACAAAAAACAAAGGAAAAATGAAAAAGCGCATATGAATGGAAGTACGTGAATGATTACGTTACCTTGCTGATCCATGGATTTTAATATTGAGATTTTGCTTAATAGTCGAACCATTTGCTGACGAATGCTAGTTGAATATTTTATATCCACAGATTAGTTAATTAGAAATTGCAAGAGTCATTGGTTTTAAAAACTAATCGGAGAGATATTTCTTTGAACTTAGTTACTAATACTTGACGTGTGTTTTAATTATATCTTAGCAATGGACGATTTGAGCGAGCCGTTGTTTGAGCTCAGTTGCCTAGTTGGTTGTTCTCATGCTTGAGAACAAGTATGATTTTGGTGTAGAGAGAATTGTTAGAATGTATTTTGTTGGTGTATTTGTGGATATTTTCCCCTTGATTTTAGCCAAATATCATTTTAACTTGTGGATTCTACTCATATTTAGTAATTGACACTGATTTTAGGAATTTGGTAAGAAAAGCTGTAAAAAGTGGTTTAATGAAGATTTTTTGCCAATTCCTTGTGACCGCATCTAAAGTTAGCCTACAAGTTTGGAGAAGTCGGAAATTACGCGCATGGTGATTTCCTAGTTTAAGTTGAAGACCTAAGGAGCGTGTTTCCAAGTTGTATTGTGAACCGACAATGAATTGCCTTACGTTAATTTAGGAAATATTTCTTTCATAGGAAATTAGAAGTATTAGTAGTATTAATAGTAGGAAAGTAACGTGAGGAGGAAGGACTTTGCTTTCGCGACTTTAAGAGTTCGTCTTGGTCCCCAGAGAGGATACTACTGAGTCTTGGCGTCAAGACCAAAAAGGGAGAGCTATTCTCTCCGTCTTTTCATTTTTTCAGTGTTTCTCTTTTGTCAAACACTTATGCAATCTCCTTCAATGAAATTGCTCGGTTTGTTCTAAATGAACAATTAATTTCTTTTCTAGTTTAGGGATAACGAAGGTTTTGGTTTATCTACAATTGTGAAATCTAACTGTTTTATTAGTTTTCTATATTCGTTGGTATTCACATGTTTTCTGATTTAATTTCTCATGATTGTTTCGTTGTTTGAGTATCCGGACCCAATATTTAATTTAACTTAACAAACTATTGTCAGTTGGAACAATTAAATCTGTAATTGTTTAGTTGTCTTAAATTAGTGACGAATAGTGTGATTAGTTTCATGTTAGGAAAACATATAATCTAATTTAAATAAACTTTGGTAGTGTATTTATTGATTAGAAGAGGACTTTTGTAGTTTTTAATGCAGTCAAGAAATTAAATTTTATGGACATATCTAGGGTTGTTTTTTGGTTAGGGAAGTAGTTAACTAGCGTAACTTAATTATCGAGACGGATAAGAAAAAGATGGTTGTTGTCACGTGTTTGACAACTAAAACGTGTTTATTAATGAATAGTTGAAATAATTATTGTATCGATGTACAGTTGTATGAACCTCTTCCAAAATTATTTCCTTGACTAGAGCTTGTTTATTCTTAATTTGAATTTAATTTGTCTTAGTTTAATTATTTTGATTTAAGTTGATCATTTATTTTAATTTTAATTTCTCAAAACTCCCTTTTAGTTCTAACTTGAAAGGAAACAAATTTTCTCCTAATCCCTATAGAGATAACCTTACTTTATCATTATACTCGTTTATATTTTTGTGAGTGGGAATTTAATATTATATAGGCTCGACACCTGTTATTAGGTTCGATTACAAGAGCTAAAGAAAACTAAGGATGCACTACTAGAGTTTGTTCACACGATACAAGATCAAGTTGGAGGGTGTCGGGCAATCGAAGAACTTGAAAATCAAGGTTCATGTGTTAATTACAAATTTATTGCCACAACAAATTTCTATTTAAGTAACAATTTCAACTTTTTCAAAATGAATCCAACCCTGGACTAGTGAAGGATGCAGATGCCATTCGAAAGCAATTTACTATGGGTAATATAAAAACATCACTTGCTATAAAAATTTTATTGGATACAAGATTACAAGGACTACAAATCGGTAATATACAAATACGAATTCCACCATATTTGAGGGAAAAATGAATTGGATGACCCGGAAGAATTGAGTATAAGTAAAAGGTATCATATCCTCACACTTATTCTATGACAAAAAAAAAAACCCCTTTAATCGACTTTGTCACTATGTTGTTGAAAGTCGTTTGTTGCAATAAATATTGGGCAACCAAATGATTCACTTTCTCATATGACACTGAAAGCTTTGGCCTCCATTCAGTATTGAAATCGCAAGTCGTTTGCTCTTTCCTACTGACGCTGAAAACTTTCACCACAGTTGTACCATTCTTTATACAACACGAGGCACGAAGACAATAAAATTCTGCATGCATGCTGTGCGGGCATAATGACTCAATGTGTCCTGAGGCATTAAATGGCGGACAACCGTACGAGCATCTTGGAGAAAAAGTGCGAAATAGATTGACAAATATAAATGCCTCTATTTTGACAAAAATGCATAATAGATTGACAAATGCATGATGGATGCTTGTTCCTTCTGTCTTTCATTTTTTCTTTTCTTAAGTAAGAGAGGGATGAGATTAAGAGCCGCATTACATAAGAAATTAAACCAAGTTATTTTAGTATTAGTTTTTTAATTATTTTTGGTGTCTTGTTTGTCTAGTTTCCATATTAGATTAAGAAATCTCAATCAGTTTCCAAGTAAGTTTTAGTTTATAACTGTATTTGTTTTAGTAAGATTTGGAGCCTATAAATACTATTAGTCTAGTATGTTATTATTTGAAGAGTTGAGTTGAGATTTAAGAGAGAGTTTTAGGAAAAGCTCATAGTTGAAATTTGTGAATTATCGTGAGTAAAATGTTTGGATTAATAAAATTATTGAAAATTTGTTATGTGTTTATTCTTCTCCTCTTCTCATATATTTTTATATACATCAAAATTGCGCGGGAATTTCTCATGCCAACAGCATAGCTTAGATTTAAATCATAACCAAACTGAAACCACGCTAGCGGTTTGCCGAATTCAGAACTGGAATTGGACTTTTTATACCAGAACTGGGGCCAGAAGCTTGACTAAATGCTCCCGTTCTGGACTTTTTATACCAGAACTGGGGCCAGAACCTTGACTAAATGCGCCCTTTCTGGACTTTTTATCCCAGAACTGGGGCCGGAACCTTGACTAAGTGTTCCCGTTCGGGTTCATAAAAATATTAAAACCAGAGCCAAAACTGCAAGTTCATAGTCAGTTTGAACCATCCAAATTTAGGAGAAAAACTCAACACTAGCCCGTAGGCTTATTTGGCCTAAAGTCCAAATTTGCAAGCTCAACTAATTGTAAATTGTATAATTGTCTAATCGAGATTTTATTTCTTGTTACATTTCAATATAAATGACAAAACCATGCATCTTTTTATTTTATTTAAAACAACCAATTAGTTTGAGGTATTTTTGCGTATAATTTGTATGATTTTTTTAGCTAATAATATAATAAAAGTCTTATTTTTCTTCAGATTCATTGCTATATTTTCTCAAATTCAATGGTGAAACAATAAGTATATGAGTGCAACTAGAAGATCCGGAATGATAACTGCAAGAAACTAGAACCATATCTAGAAAAGAATCGAAACTAGAGGTTCAGAGCAGTAATCATAGCTATCCTTACGAGGCGAGGTTGAGATTCCACTTTTAGTGTGTGTATATTATCCTTCATTTATTTGGAGGCAGAATTTTACTAATGTTGTGTCTCCTTATTTGGAAAACATAGGCATATATATATATACGTTCATAAAACTACTTCTGCTCTTCTTCAAAAGATTCTTCTTCGCAAATCGGCTTTAGATGTATGCATACAAGTAACTTTCGTTTATGCTTCAAATTCAGTCAATAGAATTAGATTTAAGGGTTAGACCATCTGGTCTTGGGTTTCTTCCGGAACTTCAAGGTCAAGTGGTCGAATCCCACTTAACTCTCGGTGCGCTTGGGGTGGCGGTGTACTTGGGCGCAGGGGATTAGTCGGGCCGTCTTCGGGTCTTGAATCCGGACACCCCTGTGTTGACAAAAAAAAAAGAAAAAAAGAAATAGATTTAAGGGCATAACAAGACCCTATCTTATATTTACAACTTATAGGTTTTTAACATACATAATAAAAGATATTATTGTATCTTCTGATGTAAATAAAAAGTTACATAATTCTAATCATGCTTCTCTTGGAACTATTGCAAATTTGACGTGTTCTTCCTTGTTTCTTTTCTTCTTTTAAAATAATTGATACGTCAATCAAATTGGAAAGCATATAATCCATCGAAGTCGGTGCAGAGTCCAAATTATCAACAATGCTGGGACATACTGTTGAATATGGGGGACATGAACCTTATCTTCTCCATGGTGCTCGAAGTCTATATGCCTCAAAGACCTTTGTAGAAATTAGAACAAATGCTTCTCCGTACATCTTTCTATTTGTTTACGCTTATATAGACTTTCGACCTAGCACGACAACCGCCTCTTCAACACCTGCTACATCGGTGGGCCGACTCCGGGACCCTTTCGATGGGAATGTGGCACAGGTTTTCCTATAAATAGAGATCAATCTGCACCAGCTTCCTCATCCTTCTCAGAATCAGTCTTCAATACATAAATTTCCCTTCAGCAACAATGGGTTCCAAGACACTTCTTTTCTTTTTCATTTCCATGGCTGTAGTTCTAATGATTACCTCAGAGGTGGCTGCCAAGTCAGTTGACAATTGTAAGACATTTATTCTTCAATTCACGTTTCATCATTTTTTCTCTTTCTAATTTATATGCGCCATGTTTTAATTCAGTATTAGGACCACCGCGTTTAACTTTTCAGATAGATTTTTGTTGTCCTTCAAAAAAATATATATAGATTTTTGTTGTACATGTGAAGTGTCGGAGTGCTAAGAAACATGGCTGAGCTGTGGTTAAAAAGATTGAATACACCTCTACTTTCAGTAAATACGGATTCTAAGTGTCAAGCCTTTCCTGTACTTTTCCTGGTACGTGTCGGTGCATAAAATACGGATTTAAGATTCTCATTTTGAACATACTGTTAACAAATCTTTATATTTATTAACTTTCAGAAACTATGATAAAATAGCTATTAGTTGGTAGTAATTAGCCATTTTAAAGATATCTGTAAAATAATAATTTGACACATACGTTAAAAGGCAAATTTTCAAAAGGATTACGATGTGTTTTGCTAAAATACTCGGTAACCTAAAAACATGTACACAACTTGGTCCAAACTTTACATTTTCAAAATTGCCATTACAGTAACTAACGCCCATACCCTATTTATCTTTATTACAGTTGAGACAAATAAGGAAGGAGAAGCCAAGTACCATGGAGGTGGCTACGGAGGAGGCCATGGAGGTGGCCACGGAGGAGGCTACGGAGGAGGTCATGGAGGGCACCATGGTGGTGGATACGGGGGCCATCCAGGAGGAGGTAATGGGGATGGACATGGAGGGTACGGGGGTGGCGGCCATGGTGGTTATGGACATGGCGGTGGCGGCCATGGTGGTTATGGACACGGCGGACATGGCGGTGGCGGCCACGGTGGACATCCTGGTGAGGCTGCAGATGCTGAGCCCCAGAACTAATAAAGCCAGCTTCTAGCTAGGTCATGATTAATCATGAACGCTTAAACAGGCTTACTATACTATTATGTACTTTGTAATGTGGAATTCAAATAAGTGCTGGATCAGTGATCCTGTAATATGTACTGCATGTAATATGAGTTTGTGATTTTGTGTGTCTTTTTTGAGCACTTTTGAGGTGATGGCAAAATCCTTTCATGCAATACGAAGTCAATTTTGCAAGTTTCCACCAAAAAAATGAGTAATTTTAGTATTTCAAATTCACAACAAAGTCAACACTAGTTTTTGGTTGGTTTTATCTGTCAATCAATAAACCATTATCAAATTACTCCTTTTTTTTTTCTTTTGGGTATACTTAAATTAACCAATGCATATATTTTCAAAAAACCCTCACTTAGGTATGTATCCGTCTAATATTTAGTCTAGCCATACATAAAGTGATGTCAAAAGCATACAGAAGATCATAGCACAAATGCCTGAAGTCTAATTGACTAGTTGATAATGAGTGTGACAGATTGAGCATATTCTCAAGTATAAAAGAAAGGTAGATTACAATGAATTTCAGCCTCGGATTAACACTTGTCCATGACGATTTTAGAGGGCAAAATAATGGTTCGGGTAAATGACTCCAATAGTTCCGTCAACTTTAATCAGTGATCCTATTTTGATCCAATAAAACAAAGGAGATTTTAAGAAAAGTGAGTTCTATTCCTTTTATCAATTTAATTTCATTTCTATATTTAATATTGTAGAGTATATGATAATTTTGACTATACAAAGAAAGATAAAAGTAAATAATAATTCCTGTATTTTTTACCTAAAAAAAGCAAACAAAGAAATAAAAGTAAAAAATGTAAGGTTAAACTTTTATTTCAATTTTTTGGCATCCTTTTAATGTAAAAATTTGTCGTCTTCTCCATAGTATAGACTACCCAAAAATATTGTCTTATTTTCCCTAAAATCTTTTATTATTCATTTTTTTAACCAAAAAGCTTGGATTTATTGCCTCGGAACAATTCTTGAGAGGGACAAAAGCTTGACCTCAACGATACAAGACAGCTACAAGACACCTACTTACTTAACTCGACGTCGCCGAATAGACGGGTAAGATAGTTTATTCAATCGATATTCACCCCTAATTACACCTGGTAAGTCCCTGAAATGTTCATAAATACATACCGACTCAACCAAGGCACACCCCACATTGGCTAGAACATCCGCAACCTTATTGGCCTCGCGATAACAATGCTTGAACTGTACACCCCCTTGAGAGAACTCGCAACACTGCTCGATCTCATAACTAATTTGTCCACGGGCATTGGTAATCGTTCCTCAAAATCTTTATTAGCACTAGCGAATCTGACTCAACCACCAACTGCTGTAAAAAATTCCTCTGGGCACATAGACTCAGCCCAAGCACTAACGCTTTGGCCTCGGCCTGCAAGTTAGTAGCAACATCAAAGCAACCAGCGAAAGCGAAGATGAACTTCCCTGAGCCATCCCTAAGAATCCCCCTACCACCACTCAACCCCGGGTTTCATTTGGAGCACCTATCTATGTTAAGTTTAAACATTGCCAGCCTTGGAGCCTGCCAATGAACCAGATGAAACTTAACCACATCAGGGCGCTGCTCCACCAATCCCAAGAATTGGGGCCAAGATGCGACCTGTTGTAATTCCCCAAATTTCATCCAGTATGCGTCTTTCAAGTTTTGAAAAATAGCTCGACAAACAGATCGGACATCCTTAATAACCCCTTCAAATACTGCTGAATCCCTCGTCTTCCATAAATTCCAACACACAAAGTTAATCTTTGTCTTCAAATTCCTCGTCTTCAAATACTGCTTAATCTTTGTCTTCGTATATATCACTTTCAGTCATGACTTCAGGCTGAATAATAATGATAACAATATATTAAAGTTAGCAAAATTCTATAAGGCAATATTAGGTTTGTTATATTTTCTTAAAGTGAAAATTTTCATTTCTTTTAGTTTGCATAATTTATTGGAAGGATAATACTGTTGTTTTTGGTTAGTCGACTCAGTCAATCATTAAATACTTAATCATTAGAATGTTTGTGCTAAGGAGGACACTCTGTGGGCAAGACGAGTGCACAGTGCTTTCAGTGTCCTCAAACTAATTCATTTTAAAAAATAATAATTCATTTTAACCAATTTAATCCTCAAATTAATTTTTCACTTTCAATCATAGGTAAGAACTCCACATCCCTTGGGAATGTGATATTTTTATAAATTTAGTCCTGTATGAAAATTATGCTCAACCTCATGAAATGTGTAAAATGTAGTGTAATATTTCCCCCAATAAATAATTCCTTGAAGTTGATCAATTATCCAAGTGTCCTTGGAATTCAGCCATTGAATTGATTGTAGGACACTGACACTTGCCCAAGTTTAGTATTCCCACTAAAAAACGCACAAGTAGTTTTACACGTTATAGAAAACAGAAGAGAAGGTCCCCGTCAAAATGTGAAAAAAAAAATAATTAAACTTTGAAACTTTATTCTAATGGCTACCATTGTTTCTTGTTTAGACTTAAAACCGAAATTTTTCATGTTTTTAGGTTATTGAACGTTTGATTTTCAAATCCTTCTTTGATATTTCTTATGTTCACAAGTAGCCCTTAATAAGAAACTTCAACATATTTCGTTAATGATTTTCTAAGAAATGAAAATAAAAGGAAAAAAGATAGAGAGAGAGCTAAACAAAAGACAAAAAAAAAAGAAAAGAAAATGGTATAGAGAGCAAATAAGTTGGGTCCTAGGATTCTCGATCAATACCCAGCCATTCTCATATTTAACTGGGCATCATTGATCTTAAATCCCATAATTTTTAAATCCATTCCGATCCTCCCAAATTTCCTTTGGCTTTGGGCATAGATATCCTATTGAGACTTGGAATTATTTTCCGCGGGTAATTTGATTGGAAAAGAGTAAAAATAGCAGTATTCGACAAACTCATTCCTAAAATAGCTAGGCTCGAAACCGCAAACTCATTCCTAACGATACTGACAGCTTTGACCACTGATTTGAATAGTTTATGCCGACGCGAGGCACGGAGACAAAATAAGTAGTTCCGAGTAGGCCAAGCAGGTCTATCATTAAGTTCTGCTGGCATGCTAGCTGTGTGGGGTCCTGAGGTATTGTATGGCGGAAAGCCCATCTTAGCGTTATGGCAGTGCATCGAAGAGCGAGTAGTACATGCTTCAAAAGATGCTCATTTTCTGGAACACGTCTCTTTGACGAAAACATAGTTCACTCATTGTTGTTGAGCCAAGTGACAATGAACTCGATACCTATTAAGGTCTTGCTTTTTCGATTGCTTTAGATTTTATAAAATTTGATTATAGAAATTGATTATAAAAAATAATTAGTATCAGTAAAAACTACTATTTGGGTATTATAGATTTTAGCTACCAAATCTATAATCAGGATATAAAAGTAATAAAAAAAGTCACAAAAACTAGTTTTTCAACATCATAATCTATAATTGATTGGAATAATGAATCAAGAACAACCCCAACACTTTTATGAATGGAGAAAATAACGTTAGAAGAATCACTTTCAAAAGGGATCCGACTGTTTGACTTTAGATTAGTTAGGATCCGACGCGATTATCAGATTATGGGGGTATTACGCACAAAAAAAAAAGGCATAATGGATTGAGAATATGGTAAATCATTACAAATTGATGCTCATTCTTTTTTTTTTTTAAACTAGAGGTGTGAAATTTAAGAAACAAAAAGAAAAAATGGTAAATTTTATATATACTGATATTATATACACAATCACTGTTAAATTTATGATACATGTGTAAAAATTGGATTTTAAAGATAAATTTTGCATAGTTATCAGTCATCCAAAACTGATAATATGTACACTATTAGTGTACGAAAAATTCATCCAAAGAAAAAATTTAGGATATCTAGTTCTTGAATTCGCAATCTTAGTTAATGGATCATGACCCTCTCGACAAATGAATGTTTGTTAGAGCATTCATCACGTTGAAGTCTTCGTGAATGCATTAATGAATGATAGCTAATAAGACAAGCAGCGGTTTAAGCAGTGAAGCAGCAAGTTTTGACTTCTTGCAATGCCAAGATAGGACAGCAATATAAATGAAATTAGAAGGTCGCAATCGCATTTGAGACAACAAAAGGCTTCATATGCCGTTTGTCAAGAAAATTGGCTTAGGATGTTCACATTGTAAGTTTTCAATTTATATTTCTTTTTATTCTATTTTATCAAAAAAAAAAATCAATGAAGTAGGACGTACATATGTTTCCCGGCAAAAGCTCTGTCAAATTCGACATTTACCAAAAGAACTTGAGGAGTACTTTTATTAAGTGTGTGTGTTTCTGATGCGCACTGGTTATGTGGCACTGTATATAACTAGTTTATCCCAAATGCCAAATTTGATAATTTTGACACCAAATAATGACTTGAGTTCCTACACCTTCTTCCTGAAAAATATTGCTTCATTTTACTCCATATTTGAGTACACCGTATTTGACGGTTACGTATGACCAGTTTGCCTTGCAATTGAACCATATATGTTGAACTAGGAAAAAGTGTTAATGCGAGATAAGGGAAAGAACCATTGTTTCGAAAATCGGACCGGATTGGCTAGTTCGACCGATTGGCCGTGAACTGGTCATAGTTTCTGTCCGGTTCATACCTTGGGTTAATTGAAGTTAAAAACTGGTAAGAACCGTTTGAACTGGATTGAACCGTTGAACCGGTGGTTTTTTGTTTTTGTCTATTAAATTGAAATATATATATATATATATATATCTATAAGAATAGGTTTTCCTTAACCCTAAAGACTAATTATTAAATGCCACATCCACTCGCTTTCTTCTCATTTTTTTGCCTTTTATCAAGTTTGCATCTCTGTTTTCTATTTTCCTGACTTTCTTCAAATTCCAAACTTCTTTTTTTTTTAAGTTATAATCTCTAAATCCCAAAAACATAAATTAAAAATTTAAGCTCATAATGTCTAATTCCAATGGACCTGAATTTTGTATAATTTTAGAATATTGTGGTATTTTTGGGTTGGATTTAAGATTAGTTTTTGGTAGATACAATTGAAATTGAGATGAAATTCATTTGTTGCAACTTATAATTTAACATTTTTATTTCTGAAAATCCAAATTCTTTGAAAACATTAAAATTTTCATCATATAAAATCTTAAATTAGTCCATTGTATGTCTTATTTTGTACATATATATTCATATAAATTATTTTTAAAAAAATTCATTGAACCAAGATTGAATCGGTCTAACCGGTTGAACCTCTATCCGAAAACCTCATCGGTTCAATTAAGGTTCCAAGTTTTAAAACATTGGAAAGAGCTTAGACTACAAATGATGCAATAGAACCAAACTTGGAACTCATATTTAGGGAAAATTCTATGATTCCTTTAGAGAATTATTCCTTCAATTTGAATATCTCAAGAATGAAAATTAGCTATATTTTGAATTATTTAAATTGTTGCAATCTAAATGTCAAAATTACTTATTTCATTATCCAATGATATATTTAACTTGGGGTCAGTATGAAATCTAAATGGAATGCTAAAATCTCCCCTATTTAGAAGTATTTAATGTATGGGCAAAACTTAAAGAATAAAAAGAATACACAATTAGTTATATTCTTACAAAAAATATTACTTTTAACTTGGTTTATGAAACTTTATAGGTTCCTATTGTGTACAGAACCAAATCCTTTTGGTAGTAGAAAACTTCCATACAATCTTGATTACATTTGAATCAATGGACTGTTGCAATTAAAATGAGGGCACAACATATCACTAAAGTTTTTTGCTTGGTATTTAAGTTAAAGATTAGATGGTACGGTTTTTACACATTTGATCAATGTTTATCAACAGTCATGGATCTGTAATATATGCTTTTGAAGGCAATTCACGATCAGAGCGCAAGTTGGGCCCTATTTTAAAATGTGCTTTCTAGGTTTAGAAGATTTTACTTCTTTTAGTTACATAGATATGATCATGTCCTGCTTAGGATTCTAATGCGTTTATACTATTTTTTGGAGGCTGAATTGTGCTAATCTTTGTGTCGTCTTTTACAAAAGATTCTTCCTTGCGAATTAGTTTTGGAAATATGCATACAAGTAATTAATTTTGGGGCTTATACTTCAATTTCGGTGAATAGAATTAGATCAAGAGCACAACTTAACTAGAAGCAAAAGGAAAACCAATAAAAGGCAACACTAAATTAATTATGACAAAAGAAAATTTAAGTCCTCGTTATCAATCTTACATTTGAGATACAAAATGGTATTCGTCCATTCTATACCATATAGGCGTTTAGTAAACATAACAAAACATGTTTTTGTAATGCAAAACGTAACATAATTAAATAGCCTTCCAATCATACCTCTCTTGGAACTATTGCAAAGTTTGGCATGTTCTTCCTTGTTTCTTTTCTTCTTCTTCTTAAAAAAAAAAAAATGTTTGACAATTTAATCAATTTGTAATAATCATAATCGATCGAAGTAATCAGCAGAGTCCAAATTGTCAACAATACTTGGACATATTGTTGAATATTGGACATGAACATTATCCTCTCCATAGTAGAAATTAGAATAAACGCTTTTAGGTACATCTTTCTATTTCATAACTTTCACTAAAGGGACTGTAATTTATGATCATATGGACTTTCTACCAAGTGCAAACAATCATCTCTTCATCGCCCAACGACCTGGTGGGCCGACTCCCCGACCCTTTTGACAGAAATGTGGCAAAGATTTTCCTATAAATAGAGACCAATCTATACCTGCTTTCTCATCCTTCCAAAAACCAGTTTTTCAATACATAAGTTTTCCCTGAGCAAAAAATGGGTTCAAAGACACTTCTTTTCCTTTTCATTTCCTTGGCTATAGCCTTAATGATTGCCTCAGAGGTTGCTGCTAGGGAATTGGCTGAGACTTCCACGTCTGTTGACAATTGTAAGAATTTATTCTCTAGTTTAACATTTCAGATAGATTTTGGTCGTGCATGTGAAGCGTCGGAGTAGAAAAGAAACATAGCTGAGGTGTACATACACCTTAGCAAGGTGTACATACAATTGTTAAGCCTTTCCCAACGTGGGACTTGGAGTATAGTGCAACTGGATCATTTTCCTGTACTTGTTGTGTCAAAATAAATTTTACACTAGTACTTCTCTATGCATAAAACATACTTTTTATTGAAATTTTAAGATTCTCATTTTGAATATAGCGTTAAATAATCTTTATACTCATAATAAAATAAAGATTAATTGTCAGAAACTATGATTCACTATGGTAAAACTAGCCATTAGTTAGTAGTAATAATCCATTTTAAGGATATCTGTACGATACTAACTTGACACAGATAAATGTTCAAATGATTACGATGTTTCTTGATATGCTACCTAAAAGCGTGTGGACAATTCGGGCCAAACCTTACATTTCAGAATTGCGATTACGGTAACTAACGCCTACCCCGTATTTATCTTCTTTGCAGCTAATGCAGTTGAGACTGATGGCTACGGAGGGTACCGTGGAGGAGGATATGGAGGGTACCGCGGTGGTGGATATGGGGGCTATCCAGGAGGAGGTTATGGAGGATATCATGGGGGTGGATATGGAGGGTACCCGGGTGGTGGCTATGGCGGACGTGGCGGTGGCGGCCGTGGTGGTTATGGAGGATATCACGGGGGTGGATATGGAGGACGTGGTGGTGGCGGCTATGGAGGACGTGGTGGTGGCGGCCATGGTGGACATCCTGATGAGGCTGTTGATGCAGAGACTGAGAACTAATAAAGCCAGCATCAAGCTAGGTCGTGATTACTCATCAATGCTTAAACAGGCTCAGTAGTTTGTAGTGTCAAATAGAAATAACAGCTTGACGAGTGATCATGCAACATGCACTCTATGTATTTGCAAGCTAGTTCAATATTTCGAGTATTTGTGTGTGTAACTGTGTCTCTTGTATGAGCACTTCTGATGTGATGGCAAAATATTCTCATGCCTTATGAAGCAGGTTTACTTATATTTCACTAAAAAGTTGAGTAATGTTAATATTGACTAGAGATTATTTTGAAAACCTTTTTAGAATGAAACGTACTGTACCACGTTTTGTAATGTAATTTACATTGAATAAGCTAATAACAAATCATTAGAAAAGTAAATAATTGAAAACAAGTTTATGATGCCATAAAGAAATTTTTTTTTCCAAAAAAAGGCTATCCAAATTAGCAAGTATTTCAAACTAACAACGAAGTCATGGATACTTTTTGTTGGATTATTTGTACATCAATTAAACATTAGATTGATGCTTTTCTGGGGTATACTTTATTAATCAAGCTAATACAAAAAATTTTCGATAACACATGACGAATTCAATCTTCTATCCAAACCAAATATTTGATCGGATCTACCTACACAGAAAATGATGTGAATAGTATGCAGCGGATTTTGTTTACTTAATTAGTTTCACCACCTTTCACGACAAGGGTCATCTCTAATCCAATTGGCAGTGACTAGAGAGGCCAAATTCTTTACTATTTATTGATTAGTACAAAGATTTTTTTGGCTAATTGATGTGGGATTGTTTTTGTTTAACAATAGCATGACCAAATATTTGAGAAAATCTTCTTACTATGGATGGTCTTGGAAGTGATGTTTTTAAACTCGAACCAATCGAGAACTAGACAAACATTCAATCGTAAAAAACTGCATTTCAAAAACTCGGTCAAATCATATCAAAATCGGGTTTGAACTGAAACAGGTGAAAATAGGCAAAACCTGATTTTTTCCATTCTCATATTGTGATGAATTTTTTTCACCTTATCTTCCTTTTATATTTGGCTAGTAGCATAGAGCTAATCTAAAATCAAATTCTAAACCCAAATTGCAAGAAAAATTCCATTATCTAAATTCTTTAAACCCATTTCTCATTGTTAATGCGCAAATTAGGCAGTTTATCTGTTAATATTTTCCCCTTTATTTTGACCAAATGTTGTGATAATTTGCTAGATTCTACTTATAATTGAATTTTGTGTGATTTCTAGGAACTTCAAGTTAATTGAGGCAGAAAAGGAGAAATCGAAGCCTAATTGAGGAAATTCCATTAAGAAAATCTTGATACAAGTTTCTTAGTTGATACTAGAGAGCACGCATCCCATTTGATAGGGAATGAAGCAGAAAACTACCAAAAATGAGGGACTTTATGGAGAATATGGAGACTTCTAAGGGCTTCAAACCTTGGGCCCTTGAATTGGTGGGGGACCACAAAGCTAGTAAAAGATATTTGGTCATTTGGGCTCTTCAAAGAAAGCAACGTAGAGAGACTTGGAAGAAGAAGTAATTTTGGAGACTTTGTCCACATGTGGGGGGACCACCGGAGATAGCTTTTAGTCATCTTACTTTTGGCTTTTTAAGGAGGAAGCAAGAGGACACCTCTAGTTTAGCTTTTTAGTTTAGTTCTAGTTTCCTTTCTCTTGACTGGCCTCTGACACACGCCAGGTGTTCGACAATATTCCCCAACGGGAAAAACATCTTTTATTCCTTGCTTTCTAGTAAAAACGCAATGCCTTTGCAATCCATTACTTCGTGTGATGATTTAATCATGAGGCGTGGCTAAGTTTATCTAGTCAGAGGTTAAATCGAAGCTTTGGTTCGACAAAACTGTGAGATCGAATTCATTTGCCTACGTTCTTTAATTTGCAAGTATTTATATATTTCCTGTTCACTTATGCATATGATTATTTCTTGCAATTAAATACTTGATCACTGTTTAATTGTGTGAGTAATTAACAGCCATCTAAGAGTGCTCAATCCGTAATTGTTGGGTAATTTTAGTGCATGTGGCAAGTGACATGATTCAATTGTAGTAGAAACTTTTGAGTTGTTGTTGTGGAAATATATGATATAGCCTAAATAAACCGAGCATGTGTGTTTGTTGGTTATAATTGGTGGCCAGTCTAATGATTAATGCTGTCAATAGGTTAAATCCTAAGAGCGTGTTTAGGACTGCTTAATTGGCTAGGGCAATAACTACAGAGCTTGTTGTGGTTATCGAATCAGGAAGGTTAGGCAGGTTGTCAGAGCTTGTTGACAACCATAACCAGTTTATTTGTAAATGAAAGATTTTATCTCTGCATCTGTGATCAGTGATTCGAACCATTAGTGGAGATTATACCTTTGACTAGAGATTTTCCTTCCGTTAATTTACTTTATATTTATTGTTATTTATTTTATCTGCGATTGTCTTATTTTTAATTTGAGCAATTAAATTAGACAGTTCCATATCAATTCCCCCCATTTTTATTTAATGTTACATTCATTCAAAATAAATTCTCCAAGTCCCTGTGGATTCGACCCTGCTCACTGCTATATTCGAATTTTGTCTTTCACGTAATTAATATACTTTGGTATATCGGATCAAGCAAACTCTGGCACCAGGGTGAAGCTAGTAACCCATTGCACAGCCTAAGTCCCTGCTCCAGTACCATAGTGGACTTAATTCGTGACTTAAGAGTAGGAATTTTATTTTTGCTGGTTTGACACCCACCAAATTTTGGCGCCGTTGCCGGGGACTTGGTGTCAAAATAAATTTATTTTCTTTGAATTTTATTTTCTTTGTTTATTTTTTATTTTTATTTTTATTGTTACTGGTTTATGCCTAGATCTTCTCGTACAGGTGAACTGCAATATAATCCTGAGATAGAGAAGACTGCTCGTGCATTGAGAAAAGCAACAAGAGAACGAGCAGAGGCATCCTCCTCATCTACTGGACATAATTCAGTAGTAGATTTTGTGGATTCATTTAGTGAGACGGAAGAGATAGATAGCACCATGGCTAATGAACGGACATTGAGAGAATTGGCTGCACCAGATTTAAATCAACAGCCTCTATGCATTACTTATCCTACATTAGAGGTTGCATTTGAGTTAAAATCTGGACTAATCCATTTACTTCCTTCTTTTCATGGCTTACCAGGTGAAGATCCCCACAAGCATCTCAAAGAATTCCATGTGGTTTGCTCGACAATGAAACCTCAGGGAGTCACAGAGGAGCAAATTAAATTAAGAGCCTTTCCATTTTCCTTAGCCGATAAAGCTAAGGATTGGCTCTATTATCTGCCCTCTGGGTCAATATCCACATGGACAGACATGAAGAAGCATTTCCTAGAAAAATTCTTTCCTGCATCCCGAGCTGCAAGCATTAGGAAAGACATCTGTGGAATTCGACAATTCAATGGAGAGACTCTACATGAATATTGGGAAAGATTCAAGCAACTATGTGCTAGTTGTCCTCATCATCAAATTCCTGACCAACTCTTCATCCAGTATTTTTATGAGGGTTTGTCCCAAACTGACAGAAGAATTATTGATGCTGCCAGTGGGGGCTCCTTAGTGAATAAAACACCCACGGAGGCAAGAAGTTTGATATCGAGTATGGCTGCAAATGCTCAACAATTTGGAGACAGGCAGGATAACACAACTCGTAGAGTCAATGAGGTAAGTAATTCTTCAATAGAGCAAAGATTAGATTGTCTAACTTCTTTGGTTGAAAAGTTAGCTATAGGACAAATGCAGCAATTGAAAACATGTGGAATCTGCTATGGTTCGAGTTATCCAACAGATATGTGCCCCACACTCCAAGATGATTCGACTGAGCAGGCTAATGCAGTTGGATTTCCAGGACCACCTCAGAGGCGGTATGATCCCTATGCAAACACCTATAATCCAGGATGGAGGGATCATCCTAATTTTAATTATGCAGCAAGGCCACCAGGATTTCCACAACAGTCACAATATCAACCTAGACCTCAACTTTCACAGCAACAATCTGCTCCTAAATCAGGTATGTCACTTGAGGATATTGTGAAATCTTTGGCTACTAACACTCAACAATTTCAACAGGAGACGAAAACTAGCATTCATAATTTGGAGAATCAAATGAGCCAGTTAGCTTCCACAGTCAATAGATTGGAGTCCCAATTATCTGGAAAGCTACCTTCGCAGACAATTGTCAACCCCAAGCAAAATGCCAGTGCCATCACATTAAGAAGTGGCAAAGAGTTGCCTGAGCCGAGCAAGAGAATTTCTGAACAAGCAATCGAGGAAGAGCTCGAAAAAGAGGGGAATGTGTCTCAACCTAGGGCCTTAGAACAACCAGATTTTGGAGAAAAATCAACACAAGTGGTTACACCTCCGCCTCCATTTCCTAGTCGACTGGCAAAGTCTAAAAAGCAAGAACAAGAACAGGAGATTTTGGACACTTTTCGAAAAGTTGAGGTAAATATCCCTCTTTTAGATGCAATTAAACAAATTCCTAGATATGCTAAATTTTTGAAGGAGTTATGCACTGGTAAGAAAAAGTTGAAAGGAAATGAGAAAGTGCATATGGGAGAAAATGTCTCGGCAGTTCTGCAGAAAAAATTGTCTCCTAAATGCAAGGATCCGGGTATGTTTACTGTCCCTTGCAAAATAGGCAATATTAAAATTGAAAAAGCTATGTTGGATTTGGGTGCTTCGATAAATGTTGTGCCTCGTTCTATTTATAATTTGATGAACGTTGGGCCTTTAAAAGAGACGGGCGTAATAATTCAACTTGCTGATCGATCAAATGCCTATCCTGATGGAGTTTTGGAGGATATTTTAGTGCAAATTGATAATTTGATTTTTCCTGCAGATTTTTATGTGCTTGATATGGAGGATGATAATTCTAATTCATCTCCAATGCTGTTAGGGATACCATTTTTGAAAACTGCTAGAACAAAAATTGATGTTTTCACTGGCACATTGACTATGGAATTTGATGGTGATGTTATTAAATTTAGTATTTATGATGCCATGAAATATCCTGGTGAATCTCATTCAATTTTTGTTATAGATGTAATTGATTCTTTGGCGCAGCAAAATTTTGAATTTAATAATGACGATGCGTTGAAGGTTGCTATTTCTACTGGTCTCTGTCAGGAAAATTTGCAAAAAATAAAAGGGAAGTTTGTTTTTCCTTTTGAATTGCAGGAAGTTATTTTTGAATTGAATTCTCTTTGTCCAGAATTTTCCAATGTGTCTTACTTGGAATTACCTTTGTCTCATTCACAGCTTTTGCCATCTATTGTGCAAGCCCCGAAGGTGGAATTAAAGCAGTTACCGGATAATTTAAAGTATGCATTCTTGGGAGATGGAGATACACTCCCAGTAATAATTTCCAGTAAATTGACTGCTTTAGAGGAAGAAAAATTAATTCGGGTGTTAAAGGACCACAAGGAGGCAATAGGATGGACAGTGGCTGACATAAAAGGATTAAGTCCAGCCACTTGCATGCACCGCATCTTGTTAGAAGATGGTGCTAAGCCTTCGAGAGAGGCTCAAAGGAGATTGAACCCACCAATGATGGAGGTAGTGAAGAAAGAAGTTTTAAAACTTCTTGACACAGGTATAATCTATCCTATTTCGGATAGTAAGTGGGTAAGTCCTGTTCAAGTAGTTCCTAAAAAGACAGGAATTACTGTTATTGAAAATCCTAAAGGTGAGTTAGTGCCCACTCGAGTTCAAAATGGATGGAGAGTTTGTACCGATTTTAGAAAATTAAATGCATTAACTCGTAAAGATCATTTTCCATTGCCTTTTATTGATCAGATGTTGGAAAGGTTGGCAGGAAAATCTCATTATTGCTGTCTTGATGGTTTTTCAGGTTTTCTACAAATTCCAGTGGCGCCTGAAGATCAAGAGAAAATCACATTTACTTGCCCTTTTGGTACATTTGCCTATAGACGAATGCCTTTTGGTCTTTGTAATGCGCTTGCTACATTCCAAAGGTGTATGGTTAGTATATTTTCTGATTATGTGGAGAATATCATAGAAGTGTTTATGGATGATTTTACTGTCTATGGTAATTCTTTTGATGAATGTTTAACTAACCTCACAAAAATTCTTAAAAGGTGCATTGAGACTAATCTTGTCTTAAATTATGAGAAATGCCATTTTATGGTAGACCAAGGCATAATTTTAGGCCATGTGGTATCTGCAAAAGGAATTGAGGTAGATAAGGCTAAGGTAGAAATTATCAAATGTTTACCTTACCCTGCAAGTGTGCGGGAAGTTCGCTCTTTTCTTGGCCATGCAGGTTTTTATAGGCGTTTCATCAAAGATTTTTCAAAGATATCCCATCCTCTATGCAAATTACTTCAAAAGGATGTGGTATTTCATTTTGATGATAATTGCAAGAGTGCATTTGACACGCTCAAGGGATCATTGACTTCAGCACCAGTGGTTCGACCACCAAACTGGAGTCTTCCTTTCGAGATAATGTGTGATGCCAGCAATTTTGCTGTTGGTGCAGTACTTGGCCAGAAAGAGGGCAGAGCTTCTTATGTCATTTATTATGCCTCGAGGACCTTGGATGGTGCCCAGTGCAATTATTCGACTACGGAAAAGGAGCTTTTAGCTATTGTTTTTGCTTTAGAAAAATTCCGTTCTTATTTACTTGGCACTAAAGTCATTATTTATTCTGACCATGCAGCTTTGAAATATTTGCTCAACAAGAAAGAGGCCAAACCACGACTTATAAGGTGGATTCTCCTACTCCAAGAATTTGATCTGGAAATTAAAGACAAAAGGGGTGCTGAAAATATGGTTGCTGATCACCTCAGTCGTTTGATCAATAGTGAAGGACCTGCTCCCTTGAAAGATAATTTTCCAGATGAGCATCTTTTTGTAGTTCAAAAGACAACTCCCTGGTATGCTGATTTAGTGAATTATCTTGTTACTAGAACGCTACCTAATGATTTGTCTAGAGCTCAAAAGGAAAAAATTAAAAGTGATGTTAAATATTATGTGTGGGATGAACCATACTTGTGAAAATATTGTTCTGACCAAATTATTCGCAGGTGTGTGTCTGAAGAAGAGGTTCCATCAATTTTATCTTTTTGTCACTCATATGCGTGTGGTGGACATTTTGGCCCTAAGCGAACTGCAAGAAAGGTTTTAGAGTGTGGTTTATTTTGGCCAACTTTGTTTAGTGATGCATACTTATTTTGTAAATCATGTGCAAATTGTCAAAAGACAGGTAATTTAAGCCATAGAGATCAAATGCCTCTTACTCCTATACTGGTTTGTGAAATTTTTGATATATGGGGTATAGATTTTATGGGTCCATTTCCTTCCTCTTTTGGTAATATGTATATATTACTTGCAGTTGATTATGTCTCAAAGTGGATAGAGGCTAAGGCAACTAGGACTGACAATGCTAAGGTTGTAGTTGATTTTATTAAATCTCATATTTTTGTCAGGTATGGCACGCCAAGAGCAATTATCAGTGACCGAGGGACACACTTCTGCAATCGAGTAATGGAAGCATTAATGAAGAAATATGGCGTCACTCACCGGGTTTCTACGTCCTATCATCCGCAGACTAGTGGTCAAGCAGAAATCTCCAATAAAGAAATCAAGTCGATACTTGAAAAGACGGTGAATCCCAATAGAAAGGATTGGAGTTTACGCTTAGATGATGCACTTTGGGCTTACCGTACAGCTTTTAAGACCCCCATAGGTATGTCTCCTTACCGATTAATTTTTGGCAAACCTTGTCATCTACCTGTGGAATTGGAACATAGGGCATATTGGGCAGTTAAAAATTACAATATGCGGATGGATGAAGCTGGAGAACACAGGAAGTTGCAATTGCAAGAGTTGGAGGAAATCCGAAATGATGCATATGAGAGTTCTAGCATTTACAAGGAAAAGACAAAAGCATTTCATGATAAAACAATTTCGAGGAAAATTTTTTGTATTGGTCAAAAAGTACTTCTTTTTCACTCTAGACTTAAACTTTTTCCTGGTAAATTGCGTTCTCGTTGGATTGGACCTTTTATTGTGACTAATGTGTTTCCTCATGGTGCAGTACAAATTCAAAGTCTTCACACTGACAAGATTTTTAAGGTTAATGGTCATCGTCTCAAACCTTTTTATGAAGGATTTGAAGTTAATAATGTTGAGGAGGTGACCCTTGCAGTGCCTGAACTCTCTGATTGAAGCATTATTTTGTCTAGCCAAAGACATTAAAGAAAGGCGCTGCGTGGGAGGCAACCCAAGAGTTATTGTTTTTAGTAGTTTGATTGTGTTTGTTGATTTGTTAAAAGTGATTTACGTGATATAATTTCTTTGTGATAGGTAGGATCAAATAAAGCAACAGATGGATCGACGTTTGTCCCGCATGGGTCAGAACCTGGCAGCTTATTTCGAGCACCTTCGTTTCCAACCTCCTTTTCCACCGGAAACTTAGTATTTCTTCAGGGGAGTATTTCTTTCTTTCTACACTTTATTTTTATTTTTTCCTTGAGGACAAGGCAATGTTTAGGTGTGGGGGAGGGAGATCATGTTGATTTTAATTTCTAGTTTGGTTTTCTTTCAAAAAAAATGAAAAAGAGAAAAAATTTTAAGTATTTTTGGTCAGTTTTTGAGTTAATTCGTCTAGTTTCTGATTTTTCAAGACTTTTTGAGATTCGTATTGATTCAGTCAAGGTGGAAGTGTGAATGGTATTCTATTGCTAGTGCAAGTAATGTGTTTTCTTGACTATTGATTCAAATGAAGGGTGTTTAAAAATTTGACATATTTTCATTTTTTTTGTGAGCTTTTGGGTCTAATGAGCATTACATTTATAATTGCTCTATTTGCTTTGAATGAGTGATATCACACATGATTTGATATTCTAGAACTTGTTTTGTTATGCATGTCGAGACCATGTTTGAATTTGAGGCATTAATATGAGAAGGGCAATTAGGTTTAACCCCTTTTGACTTTCTAAAAGCCTACCTTGATCATATTTCACCTAGTTAACCAATCTGAGCCTTGACTGTTTCTTTGTCTGATACCCAAATTTGCACCCTAAGCCTTTTTATTTGAACTTTATTATTGAACCTTGAGTCAAAAGGATGCCTGAGTTTTATTGCGTGAAAATTATCAAGTATTGCTACAAGGATTTGGCAGTTGTGTTTATCTTTCAAGTTTAGTTATGTTTTGCTGCACAAAAACAAAAACAAAAACAAAAAGACAAAAACAAAAAAAACAAAAAAAAACAAAAAAAAACAAAAAAAATATGGAAGTGTCCTTGTAGTAGTGTTGAGAAAGTTGGGTTGATGCCTGTGTGAAGGTTCTTATGTAGAGTTGGCTTCGATTGTTGATGTGCCTTGGAGTTAGGGGATTGAAAAAAAAAGGGCGATTCATTTCATGCAATGAGCTATTGGTATTTCTTTTGATATTATTAGCCTAAAGGTCCATTTTGTCTAACATTTAACCCAAGCCCCATTACATCCTTAATAAAAGACCCTTTGATTTTTGTATCAAGTTCATTAAAGTGGTGGAGATTTGATATATTAGCAAGCATATGGTAAAATCATTCTATGTTGTTGATTTGAGTGATATAAACATCCTTTCCATATTTTGAGTGGTTGAGTGTATACACTGCTATCCATGTGAGGTTTGTCAAGTTTTTAACATCCTATTTTGGTGAAATTGTTGAGAAGATGTGACACTTGTGCAAGTTTATGGAGCTATTCAAGTATTTGTGATCTTGACTGTGATTTTTGGGTAGCGAATGCTTGAGGGCAAGCATTGTCTTGGTGTGGGGGAATTTGTTAATGTGCAAATTAGGCAGTTTATTTGTTAATATTTTCACCTTTATTTTGACCAAATGTTGTGATAATTTGCTAGATTCTACTTATATTTGAATTTTTGTGTGATTTCTAGGAACTTCAAGTCAATTGAGGCAGAAAAGGAGAAATTGAAGCCTAATTGAGGAAATTCCATTAAGAAAATCTTGATACAAGTTTCTTTGTTGATACTTAAAAACCGCTACATCAGGGATGATGGGGTGTGGAAACCATCCAAGAGTATTCATCTACAATGCCCTGTTCGGTTGATGATTGTTACTGCATCAAGTTAGCAAGCGTTTTGGGCTTTTGCTTTTGGTTAGTTTACAGCAAAGAACAATACAACTGATGCAGCAGAAAGCCCGCATCCCATTGAGTTTCAATTGCACACGAGGCCCATTTTTAGAAAAAAAGAAAGAAACGCTAAAGAAGCCCTGGGGGGACGCTAGGTAAAAGGAAGACCTCTGGTTCAACTGAAGGGGATCGGAAAAAAAGAGAAAACGGAAGGGCAAAGGGAGAAGACTCTGAAAATCAACACAGGCCATTCGGTTCCGTTCCGTTTTTCCTTCCTTTTCCCAATTTATTTTCCTTTTTCAATTAAGAACTCGAGTAGTACTCTTGGCTGCAATCCAACTATGAGGAGTGGCTAATTTCTTCATCTAGTCAGAGGTTAAATCGAAACTTTGGTTCGACAAAACTGTGAGATCGAATTTATTTGCCTACGTTCTTTAATTTGCAAGTATTTATATATTTCCTATTCACTTATGCATATGATTATTTCTTGCAATTAAATACTTGATCACTGTTTAATTGTGTGAGTAATTAACAGCCATCTAAGAGTGCTCAATCCGTAATTGTTAGGTAATTTTAGTGCATGTGGCAAGTGACATGATTCAATTGTAGTAGAAACTTTTGAATTGTTGTTGCGGAAATATATGATATAGCCTAAATAAACCGAGCGTGTGTGTTTGTTGGTTATAATTGGTGGCCAGTCTAATGAGTAATGCTGTCAATAGGTTAAATCCTAAGAGCGTGTTTAGGACTGCTTAATTGGCTAGGGCAATAACCACAGAGCTTGTTGTGGTTATCGAATTAGGAAGGTTAGGCAGGTTGTCAGAGCTTGTTGACAACCATAACCAGTTTATTTGTAAATGAAAGATTTTATCTCTGCATCTGTGATCAATGATTCGAATCATTAGTGGAGATTATACCTTTGACTAGAGATTTTCCTTCCGTTAATTTACTTTATATTTATTGTTATTTATTTTATCTGCGATTGTCTTATTTTTAATTTGAGCAATTAAATTAGACAGTTCCATATCAATTCCCCCCATTTTTATTTAATGTTACATTCATTCAAAATAAATTTTCAAGTCCCTGTGGATTCGACCCTGCTCACTGCTATATTCGAATTTTGTCTTTCACGTAATTAATATACTTTGGTATATCGGATCAAGCAAACTCTGGCACCAGGGTGAAGCTAGTAACCCATTGCACAGCCTAAGTCCCTGCTCCAGTACCATAGTGGACTTAATTCGTGACTTAAGAGTAGGAATTTTATTTTTGCTAGTTTGACACCCACCAAGCAACTATAAAGCATGATATTTTGCTTTGGGAAAAGTTTGCTGAAAGTTTAACTTCAACCATGGTGTCTGGTACAGACCAGTGGAAGAAGTCATTGGAGCTCAGTTATGAGCATTTATCATATCACTTGAAGTCATGCTTGCTGTATTTTGCTGCATTTCGGGAGGATGAAAAAATTGGTGCCAAGAAGTTGATGTGTCTCTGGATTGCAGAAGGGTTTGTGGAAATAATTGAAGGAAAGAGATCAGAGGATATTGCAGAAGAGTATCTAATGGACCTAATTGGCAGAAACTTAGTTATGGTAAGTGAAAACAGATCCATTGGTGGAGTCAAAACTTGTTACATTCATGATTTGATATTTGAGTTCTGTAAGGGTGAGGCGAAAGAAAAGAAATTTCTTCAGGTCCTGCGAGCATATGTTGAGCTTTCTACCTTTAATGAGCCTGCCAACCTACCTCGGTTGTCCATTTGCTCCCATGGACGAGATTTTATAGAGTCAAAGCTATTTTGTCCATATTTAGGTACTCCAGGATATGAGTTTGACTTGCTTAATATCTCCTTCCTTTTTTGCATCTACAAACATCTTAACGTTTTGAATTTAGAGGGCATTAACCTAAGGCTGAAGGAGCTTCCAACTGAAATCGAATCACTTCTTTGTTTGAGGTACTTAGCCCTTACAGCTCGGCACATGAAATTCATTCCACCATCTGTAGCCAAGCTCTCACATTTGGAAACCTTTTGTCTAAATTCTGATGCGACGGTTTCATTGCCAGATAGCATCTGGAACATGAAGAAGTTGAGGCATATACGTGTATCATTTGGTTGCATTATTCCTTTCTCTTCCAATGACAATGTTGTTGAAAACCTCTCCACTTTACCCAATTTAGACACGCTCTCTACACTGCGTCTTTATCTTGATAAAGAAGGAGAGAACCTGTTGAGAAGGATTCCCAACGTTCGCCGACTTAAAATTTACAATCGTGCGGGACAAAATACAGTGTGCTGCAACATGAGTCGACTAGAATGCCTAGAATCACTCACCTGGTCGGGCAATTACTCCTCAGGTTCATGGGAACATGTTGAGCCTCCCTTTCCCATGAATTTGAAGAAGTTGTGTCTTGGCGAGCTGGGTCTTCCCTGCAGTAAAATGTCATTGGTTGAACAACTACCCAATCTTGAAGTCCTCAAATTAAGAGGCCGGGCAATGGATGGCCAAAGATGGGAGCTGATGGAAGGAGGATTCCCTAAACTCAGGGTCTTGACTTTGTTCTATGTAGAGATTGTTGAGTGGATAGAGGCAGACCCTAAACTCAGGGTTACATCCCGCGTCTTCAGCAATTAAAACTCCACAAAATTTCTAAATTGAAAATGATGCCTGCTTGTTTAGAGAGTATATCCCCTCTTGAAACAATTAATGTGACTTATTGCGGAGATGGCGTCAAATCTTTAGTACGGAAAATTGAAGCAGCACAGGAATATAATAATGGAAATGTGGATCTGAAGATCATCATCATAGATCGAAGGGCATCATCTGGTTCAAAAGCTGGTAAATTTTTTTTTTTTGTCATCACCATCAATTGGCTTGTAGAAATAATCATGCTTTTTATTTTTAAACAAGTTTAATTTATATTTACCATTTGGTAGCTTTTTTGTACTTCAGTTGCCTGTAATGCATGCACAAGCACATTGAAATTGATGAACAAACAACTAATTATTAATTGCTCTATTTTTTTTTCTTGATGATATCAACAGGGAGTGCATGCTACACTGGTTTTTCCTCTTCAGATTGTAATTGGTCATCTGAGCGGTCTAGCTTTCTTTGATACTTCCGTGGAAGATGGAGGTAAAAGTTGGAAAGGATCGATGGCTCTTTTCTTGTCAAGATATGGTGGAAACAATCAATGAGATTATTCAGATATTTTGCTGTTGGCCTATTTTGTGTAATTTCGTTTTGCTGAATTTAATGATGGTTTTGTGCTATTTCTTTTCAAACATGTGTCAATTTGCCGTCAAGGAACTTTGTTATCTTTTTTTTTTCTTTCTATTTGAGGTTCAAACTCCATCATTTTTTTTAATGTTTGAGCTCATGATTCTTGGAAGAATATGATAGCCCAATTTGGAAACCTCTATGATCATCTCTTTTCTGCTCAATCTTAGGTTTGGATTTAGGATATCCAACTTTGAGATTTGCTTAATTTTCAGAATCATATTTTACTTCTTCAAGTTGGAGAATTTTTGCAAAGAATGAAGTATGGGACTTGAGTTCCTTTAAGAATGATGTCTGCAACTTGGTTTTTCTGCTGCTTGAGCTAATTGCTCGAAAGGGCATAGTAAAATAATTGATTCTTCAAAAAGCTTTGAATGTGATATGTTTGTATGAATATTTAATTTTCCATTTTTGAATTCCACACCATATGTTTTAGATGATATATAGAGCTAGAGATAAAATACTCAAATTGGAGAGAAAACGAGTATAAATTTCACAATTGTACAATGGGCCGATGCCTTTATTTTTATATATTTCAACTCGTTTATTGAAGTAAAGCTTTAA
Organism: Coffea eugenioides; assembly: GCF_003713205.1. Lineage (NCBI taxonomy): Eukaryota > Viridiplantae > Streptophyta > Magnoliopsida > Gentianales > Rubiaceae > Coffea > Coffea eugenioides. Next base: position 15,010,142 of record NC_040037.1, read on the forward strand.
CTTTCATTTTGTTTCATACTAGTAATGATCGAGTATCTTAATTAACTCAATTGTAGATATTTGAATGTAGATATTAAGAGAAAGCTGAAAACATATTTCACTTTTAGAGAAAATGAGGAACTTACTTTGCTACATTAGCCCAATGAACTCAAAAATGATTTTACAACATATGACCATCATTTTTTGGTGTATAAAATGTACAAACGAATATTTCTAGTTTAAAGTCTTCGTTTAAATAGAATTAATATTCTTATGGAAGAAATAGCAAGAGAAGTTAGACATTCAAATTAGATAGAAGTGTTTAATGTGAACAAGCATATTGATTATAACATATTTGTGTTTGGAAATTGTGCCTTAAATTTAAGTGTTTTTCATGCATTTTTCCTAAGCTTCATTAATACATTCATTCCCTTTTAGATTCATTCTTAGATTCATGTATCTCTTGGAATTTACTAGTTCTTTCATATAACTTCTAAATTCATGTACTTGTAACAATGATGGTACGTGTATCTATATTCTTGTGCCTTCACACAACTCACTTGGGCACTCTCCTTCCCACAGTATAGGAGTAGCGTAAGATAAATCTGGATGCTTAACCCGAAAAAAAATGGAAAAATCGTTCAAAACGTCTCTCACATTTTGCAAAATAACTTTTTTCGTTCCTCACTTTTAAAAATATAATTTTACGTCCCTTACAAATTCACATTGGTTAAATTTGGTCTCTAATTGGGTTTCCGACTAGTTTTTGGTCGGAATTCACCACGTGCCTTGCACGTGATCATATTTTAAGGGCAAATTTGTCAAATCAAATTTTATATAATTCGATTCATAATCCCTTACATTTCATAAAATAAATATTTTCGTCCCTTACATTTCACAAAATGAATTTTTTCATCCTTCACATTTTTCAAAATGAGTTTTTTCATATTTTATTGATCATGTGTGCGAATAATTTTTTTTAAATCCATGTATATATTTATTTGATTTCACCTGAACAGTACGAATAGCATGTGAAATCAAATAGAAATATATTACACACTATTCGTATTGCTCAAGTGAAATCAAATAGATATATACATGGGTTTAAAAAAATTGTTAGTTTTTCACTTATATTCATTTTCTTTTACTCAAAATTTGAAAACAAAGAAGACATTTAATCCTAAATATTATCGAGTGTTTATATCGAATTGAGTTTGGATAGAAAAAGTAAACAAAAGGAAAATATGACAAAAAGAAATAAGTGATTGGCACTTTTAAATTTTAACACAATCACAAGGCAAGTAATTCAACTGTTAGTCTTAAAAGTGTCGAGTAGAAATTTCAGTTTAATCTGAAATTTTGTTAGCACAATTATAGAATTCGAGTTAGGACCCATTAATTAGATGACCTTATTATACAACTCAATAAATAAATTATTACCAAAAGAGAAATGTCACAAATATTGAATAGGTTCAAATGGTGAAATCATATAAATATATACATAGGTTTCATACAAAATTGTTAGTTTTAAACCCCTGTATATATCTATTGAATATCATGTGTATAACTACGATTAGCATGTTTACATGAAATCCAATAGAAATAAATTACATGTTAATCATACTGTTCAAGTAAAATCAAATAGGCATATACGTGGGTTTATAGAAAAAATGCTATTCGTATACATGATCAATGAGGGATGAAAAAATTCATTTGAAAAATATGAGGGATGGAAAAATTCATTTTTTCAAATGTGAGGAATGTAACAACTCATTTTGTAAAATGTTAGAGACGAAAATATTTATTTTGTGAAATGTGAGGGACTATGAATCAGATTATGTAAAAATTTGATTTGACAATTTTGCCCTTAAAAAATGATCACATGCAAGTCATGTGGTGAATTCCGGCAAAAAATTAGTCGGAAACCTAGGTAGGGACCAAATTTGATCAATGTGAATTTGTAAGGGATGTAAAATTACACTTTTAAAAGTAAGGGACGAAAAAAAGTCGTCTTGTAAAATTTGAGGAATGTTTTGAACGATTTTTCCAAAAAAAATATATGAAAACAAGAAAGAGTCTTGAAGGTGTCCTAAGGCATTTACAATGGATTGCACTCTTTAGAGTTAAAGAGTGCAATTCATATGCTATATCATCACTTTATTATCCCATCTTTCATTATATTATCACTCACTGTAAATTACACTCTACATAGTTTAATAGCATGGACCTATAATCAAATCAAGTATTTATCTTAATAGTTCTCAACACATACCTCATAAATAAATAAATCTATTTTTTGAAAAGTAATTTCATTTATTTTTGGAAAACAAATTTATTAATTTTTGTTGAAATTTTTGCATTCTAAAAATTTTTTATTTTCTGAAAAAATAATATTATTAATTTTTTAAAACTAAAAGTATATATTTTTATGTATTTCAAAAATAATACATTGTTATTTTCTAAAAATAATTAGATAATTATTAAACAAATACCCAACACTTTAAAAAATTAGATAAGAGGTTCAAACTCCATCATTTTGATAGAATTGATTGACAATTTATGTTTGAACTCATGATTCTTGGAAGAATATGATAGCCCAATTTGGAAACCTCTATGATCATCTCTTTTCTGCTCAAAACAGGTTTACGGTAAAAATTGCAATGGGGTTACGTGGCTTGATCAGGATAGAATTGGTTGAAGATGTATGCTCAATCTTAGGTTTGGATTTAGGATATCCAACTTTGAGATTTGCTAAATTTTCAGAATCATATTTTACTTCTTCAAATTGGAGAATTTTTGCAAAGAATGAAGTATGGGACTTAAGTTCCTTTAGGAAGGATGTCTGCAACTTGGTTTTTCTGCTGCTTGAGCTAATTGCTCGAAAGGGCATAGTAAAATAATTGATTCTTCAAAAAGCTTTGAATGTGATATGTTTGTATGAATATTTAATTTTCCATTTTTGAATTCCACACCATATGTTTTAGATGATATATAGAGCTAGAGATAAAATACTCAAATTGGAGAGAAAACGAGTATAAATTTCACAATTGTACAATGGGCCGATGCCTTTATTTTTACACTATGTCAAGTGAGTACAATGAATTTTGGGCTACCAAAACAAACAGGAAATGGGGTTCTACGGCGTCCTAAAAAACTGGGCTCTTAGGGACGATGCGTAAGCCCATATGCTCCTCTCAAGCTGAAAAATAGACTCATGTAATATTTATGGGACATTTTGGACTCTCTCTCACCTCAACCCACATTGTATTGATCTTGTAAGGCCCAAATTTTAGCAACTATTTCACGTATGCATTTCTCTAGTTTCTAATCTCAACTAATGATTTTTTCTGAATACTTGTGATGAATTGATGAGAATGGACTTCAACTCGCAATCTATTTTCGCTTCTCTGTTTATTGCGAATCAATGGAAAATTTCTCTTTACTACTACTTGATTACACCTTGTGCTAGTATATCAAGGCTATAAATGAGTATGTTATCTTTTTACAGAACTTCCAAAGGTTGAGATTATGTTTTTTTCACAGCAAATCATCATGTCTCAATTAGTCTTTTAAAGGTTAGGGATATTAACTGTCAGTTAATAATCTTTTCAAGTCATGCCCCACTTTCATCACGCTTAGTTAACTTTAGCCAAATGAGAAAGTAAGGGTAACAAGTAACAACAACATGGTTCTACTTGCAAAAACTAGGACACGCGGAAGGAGCAAGTCTTACCTAACGAAAAATGGACAAATTTGTAAGACGATGCCAGATTGGCCCTTCTCTCAACTATGAAATGATTAATCATCTAATTGTGAATCTACAATACAAAATATGATAGAATTTGTTGACATCACTTTAGATGGATTTGGGTCCTCTCTAATGAATTCTCTCTTCATTTCGTATAATGCACATTTAGATGTATGACACACGTCTTCAATTACTAAGAAGGGACATGGTCAATTTAAATTTGACTAATCCTAACTCTTGTTAATAAATGAAGATACGTGTCAGTGTCATACATCTAGATGAGTACTGAAAAAAATAGAGAGAGAATCAACTAGAGATGAACCAAGTCCCACTCTCGATTGGTTTTCAATTTTGGCGCTTTTGTATTCCGTGGATCTTTGCAATACAAAATATGATTACTTTTGGTCTGTGAAGGTATTACTATTATTTAGAGTGAAATTACTCTGGCAAGAACATAATTGTTTTGACAATATAGCTAACCATTTTCTATACTTTGCTACCAAGACGTACTATCGATAAGGTTTTGTTAAACAAATGATTTATATGTTTTGCTAGAGGAGAAAATTGATGGCAATATGAAATTTAAATAGTTAAATTCCTATTCCTTTTAATTAATTTTAAAAATTATCTTAATACGTATTCCTGAAACAAATGGCCACTATGTGCAACACTTATGCTCCTATGCTAATTTCATCAAAATAGATCTTATAAATTTTAGTTATAAACTTCACAATTTTCATTTGAAGTTTAAAAACACCATGTAAGATAATTTTTATAGGCTTTTCAACGGTGTTTTGTTATATATGTGACCAAAAGTATATTCATGACATCCTTCTTCAACATTTTTACTCTAACCTAGTCTTTTTTTTTTCGAAGACAATAATTATTGTATAATCTATTCTATTCTAGTCTTTTTTTCTGTTTGGATTGTAAATTATTTGAGATAATTTTGTGAATAAAGTACTGTAACATTTTTTTGATGTGATTTATGTGAGATAAAAAGGTGATTGGAAAATGTGTTGATGATGCAAGCAAATCAGTGTGTGTAAATAAGGTGTAAATAAAGTGAAATAGAAAACAATCCAAACACAAACACTTAAGGAGAGGTAAACGTAATCAGCCTTGAAGCAATCAAAGAAGGATGAGGCTGATATTATTTTGAGAGGCCTGACTCAATTGCTTCTGGAGAGAAAGGGGACTCAAGCATTGAAAATAGATTCAGGATCTTCTGATGAGAAACTCTCCCTGACTTGAATTTGAAGGGAAAGGTGGGCATGAATCTGGTAGCACCTGAGTAGAGGAGGATAACAAAATTTGCAGATCATGTCCCCTGGTGCGAAGCCAAGCTCATCATGTGTTCTGGTGCTAAACTACCTTGTTTGGATTGCAATTTTCTAAGAAAATATTTTTACGTTTTTCACAAATACATTTTTCAATTATTTTTTTGATGCATGCATTAAATTGCTATAATATATTTTTCAAGAAAAAATTCTGAAAAAATAGAAATCCGAACATAACTATTTCATATATTACAATTCTTTCAAGAGCATTTGATACGCTAAAATTCTCATTATATAACAAGCCACATTGTGATACATTTCAAATTCTCTAGAGGCAGAAAACTATGATGTGATTTGTCTACCACATATGGGGCAAAGTACAAATCAAAGAAAATATAGGAAGAACAAGTCTTTAATCCTATGCATGTGCCTTTAATCCTTCTTTCCCATGACTCGAAGAATCTCTTCCTCACTTCACAGTTTTTGGTCACTAGATATGTCCGCAATCAACTGTCAAAGACGACAAGTTACTATTTCACAACATTTTTCTGTATTTTCAAGATTTCTCTCAATATAGAATTTCTAGACGTTGATTGCATTAGTTTTCGTAGATCGGAGGTTTATTTACCTTCTTAAGACTGTTATACATTGGTATTCATGCTTAGTTTTAATTGGGGTAGTTGGATTACAAATAAAATTGATTTGGAGAGGTTAATGGAGATTTTACTATGCTTTTAATGTTATGTCTAATTAATTAAGTTTTTTGGATTAGATATACAATAAACCCCAACTAGTGGATTTATTCAGAGAAATATTGATAATATAAAAACTGCTATTAATAGTAATCCATCACCTTTGACTGTCAACTGCGGGTACATCCGGTGACCAAAGATCATTAAAATTGAGGAGTTATTACTTCAAGTCACAGGTAAGAAGACTTTGGGGCGCGTGCACAGTATTGAGGCTTTGTTGATGACTAGGAGGGATTCACCGCGCACTGCGCGGTGGATAAATGCCCAATTATACTCACTTAGTTTACAAATTATTATAAATGTGACTGACAAACAAAATATTCAAAGTTGTGTTAGTTTAAAATTATTAAAAATATAAAGTTCAAAAGATGAAAATTATAATACAATACCTTTAAAAGATACAATAGAGCATGAGAAAGACATGATAAGGACATATACTATTGGCCATTGACCCAACATACAAATTATATTTTGGTATCCTCAATATTTACAAATGAAATCTCATACTTAAAAGCAACTATATTAACATATTTGCATTACTCGATATAATTCCAAACTCATTCTTAAGATATTCTTGTCTTTTGAGTTTTGAGGAAAGCAACCTCAAAACTTCTATACACTTTTGCTGCCAGAGCAATTTTACAACATTATGGGATAAGGCCAATCAAAAGGAAAAAAAAATCCTGCAAGAAGCACCAAAGATATATATATCATAAAGGAACCTTTTTATTTGGTACATTGGAAGAGATCATAACCTCTTAAATAGAAACAAAATAATGATATACAACTCCTAACACATCCATTTCTAACAAATCTCGCATCTCTCGGGAACTTATAACCCAGATGGATCATATGCTGCATTTAGCCAACCAATCTACACATTGATTGCGCTCCTGCCAAATATGGCTCAGCTAGCAGTCCCAACTTCTTTGCTTCAACTCTCAAATGTGAATATAAACACAATTTACAAAAATCACAAAAAACATACAACCACAATTTATCCCCTCTGTCCACTCCAACTAAAGGTACTATAACTACAATTTTCTTCTTCTACAATAAACATAAATTAATAAAGCTAAAACGAAACAGTAGCAATTAAAAAGTTGTAAATATAGCAAGTAGGACAAATATGCTAGGGACCTGAATCGTTTTCTTAGACTCAGGATCTATTGAAACTAAGACAAATATAGCAAAGGCCATCCTCATTTCATCAGATTCTATAACAACCAATCTAACAAATTTCACATTTTCTTTTCTGCTTTGCTCCAAATGTTTACTTTGCAACCCCACAAACACAAAATCATTTTTTTTTCTATTTTTTTCACTTGAGGAAAAAGGCTTAGAGAAAACAGCAGATTGAAAAATAACAGATAGAAACATTAAGTAAACAAATAAACTGAGTAAAGAAAATACAGGGAAAAAAAGTAGTTAAGCAAAGCAAACACAAGCAAGAATTACAAGAGATGAGGGAAAACCACGAAAGAGAATGAAAGCAAAGTTCCAATTTTTGGACTTGCAATATCACAAAAAATAAACAGATTAGATAGCCCAAAAATATCTTTGAGAGGAAAAAATCATAAAAGAACTACCTCAAATTTGTTAAATGCATTTTGGAAAAAAAATTAAGATTCCAATATGGCAAAAATCCCAAAAAAATTAGGCACAAGATGGAAACAGAAAGCTCAATTTGTATTCTTTAAAATGATAACCACATAGAATGCACGTTATTAAAGGGAAAAATTTTATAGAACCTGATGCTGGAAGAAATTTCCAATTTTTTGCACCTGCAACATATGTATACAAATTAATACACAAAAATTAGACTACTAAACCCCACAAAAAAACCAAAAGGCTAGAGAAGTACTGAGAAAGAAGAAGAAATTACAATGCAAAAAAATCATGCGTCGCACACAACATCTGTTCACAGCCATTTTACATGACTCAATTAGGTTGAAAATCCATGTTTTTCTTTTAGTCTGCTTATTTTTCTTCTCATCTTCTACTTTTGATCAGGAGAAAGATTTGAAAAAACCAACAATAAAAAAAAAATAGCAAACTTTACCATAATAGCTATATTATTAACCTTCCACATCATCGTTTTGCTATTTTACCTTCGTTATCTTTTGTTCTAACCCCTAAGTAACTTTTTATTACTGAATTTTTTTTCTTCAACAACTGTGATAGCAAAAGCTGACCAAACTTCTCAATCAAGTGTTAGAACATGCTTGAACACAATCACAGGCATAGAAGTAGAAGATAAAGACAACTAAATCACTTAGCTTTCCCCTTAATGCTTTGCTAATTCTCCCCCTTTAGTTAGAAAATTACACAAAGAACTTGCATGCATAACCAATAATAAAACAAAATGTTTCCATAGTTTACGATCAATGCCAAAGTAATGCAATAGTTTCATTAGAAATGATTTGACCTTTTCTATTTGACAAAAATTTAAAGACTATGATTCTTTGCGAGCCTTAGCCCATTTTATTCTTAAGTACATTTATTTTGTTATCGCTATGTCACCTTAAGTTGAATCACAATTTTCATTCTCAAGGTGAATTGTGAAAAATCTTTTGCCAATTAAAAGAAAGTCACCACCAGAAAAATAACAATACCTAACCATCTAAAGTGCAAATGAGTGAAACTCTTTTATTACCAGAAGTACTAAAAGCATATTTAAGAAAATAATAGAAGACAAAACGCTTAAATCCAAACAACACTTTTGCCTTATAGAAAGGGAAAATTCCACCATTCATTTCACAAGCACAAAATGAGATTTATCATTAATTTTTTGAAGTCAAGCATATCCCATGAAATTATCATCAAAGTCAAGCCCCTCTGGGCTGTAAACAATTCCAGTCAACAACTTACATATTGAAAGGTAAACCTATCAAGGACAAAAAATCTCACTTCTAGTTTTTAAAAAGGAGTTAAAGATTAAAAAAAATAAAGCAAGATTTGCCCCAGTGGAATAAACCACTGACTATTAGCAAGCATCAAATGCAAAGCATTATTTATTGTCTTCATTCAAATGAATACATTGAAATTAACAGATATGCAACTTGGCAAACTAAAATCAAACACCCAATTATTAGCAAATACATGAATGTCAATGGTTTTAATAATCCGTGCACAAGTTGAGACTTGAAAATTTAGAAGAAGTAGAGTCCTATTTCATATCACTTAGACCATATTTAACATAATACCAAAAGCATATAATTAAATACAAATTCCTGATAATACATTGTTGCAGTGGACAAACAAAACACATACATGTTGTAAAAGGCCCCCAATTTCTTGATAACTATTAAAGAACAAAAAGTATGACAGAAAGTACCTTAACTAACTGCCGAATGTTAGATAACAAATCATAATGTTCCGCAGCTCAGTATAGAGAACCTGACAATGCATATTGAATTGGGTAAATTGGAAAAAAGAGATAAAAAAGGTAAAATCATCTATTGAATGTATGTGATAAATGAGGTGGAAAGAAAAAGCCACCTTAAAAGGCAATAATACATATTAGTGTATAACACAAATATTTGTTAGAGACATTCAACAAAATAAAGATCAGTTAAAAAAAGGATTAAACTTGGATGTCCAGACTCCTCGAGCCCATGGTCAAAAGCGAGAAATTCAGGAGAGAACTTTAGCAAAAACATTTCTTTGGAGGAAAACCACATAGACCGGGCAACCAAACTATGGAAAATAAAGGCCTAAACAAAAAAACAGGAGAAATACACCCACTTTATCACCTCATGTGCATTGATGTTGGAGGTGGAAAAAAGGAAGCCTACCATAACCTCTGTGCAGAAGAATTAGTAAGCGTTACTGGCCAAATGATGATACAGAGAATACTATAAAATAGAGGAAACTACCTTGAGAAATTTTAGAGGCTTTATCACATAACAATCTCCACTTTTCTTTTTTCAAAACTACAATAGAAGAAGAGATAACATAAGCATATATAGCTCTCCTTTTTTATTAGCAAGTGAAGACCATGAGAAGAGGAAGAGGAAATTCATAGATAGAGGAACAAAACCTTTCGGTTGAAAGTCAAGAAAGTGGGTTAGAGTGGACAATTTTTTTTCCCAATTTTAGCTACTATATAACAAATTAATGGTTTTAGCATTCTATCAAACATTTGATAAATAAAATATGATTGTATCATTACAGTACTTTAGAACAAAAAAGGGGGAAAAAACAAGAAGGAAAAAAAATAGCAACCCTACGTACGAAAAAACACAAAAAGGACAGACCCATGAAATGCACAAATGAGTCCCAACATCTAGTGAGGATTTATAAATTTTCAATATAAAAGGCTCAAGAAAACATGTCAGAAAACTAAACTTTCGAAGACACAACTAAGAGGTTAAACACTTCATGATAACCAAAATTGAAACTTACATCTAATAGGTCATAAAAACAAATAAATAAATGAAAAAAAAAATCCAAAGCAATCTCTTTTGTAGAGAAAAAAAATAAAGAAAAGTAGAGTATAAACTGTAATCACATATAAGCGAATAGAAGAAGGCTCGCTCAAAATATTCACCAATATTATGCAAAACAGGCTGGGAATAATGTTGATCCATACTACCACATTATTAGTTTTTTGAGAGAAGCAAAGAAAATTCCAAATTTTGGACCTGCAACATCACAAAAATATACAAATTATATAATCAAACATGGGCAAAAAACTTTTTAAATCCACCAGAAAGAACTTACTCAAATTTGTTAAATGCATAAAAGAAGGAAATAAGGCAAAAGTAAGGGGAGGATACAACAAAAATAAGTCTTTTTTTAGAAAATAACCCTATAGAACTTACCTTTAAAAAAGGGGGAAAAACTTAGAAAAAAGCATGAGAATGGCGGAGGTAATCTGCAAATTTCGTAACTGCGACATCAAAACATCACAAAAAGGGCAAAAAGGAAATTAAAAATGAAAGGGAAAAAAACACAAAAAGCTAGAGAAGGTTTGGAAAAAGAAAGAAAAAGAGATTTTGAACTGAAGCAAAAAAACCCAACCAGATCTTTGGTTTTGTTGTTGTCGATAGGGGTGGCAATTCGAGTCCAAATCAGGTTGGCGGGTCGGGTTCGGGTCAACCCGTCAGAAAATCTGTTGACCCGAACCCGACCCGCCAACCCGTGACGGGTCAGGTATGCTGACCCGAACCCGAAAATTTCAGGTTGCGGGTTGGCGGGTCGACCCGAAATGACCCGAAACTTAATTTTAATTTATTAATTTATCACTGTAATTTCTAATAAAATCAATTTCTCACAAAACTAATTACATAATCAAGTAATAAAAATTTAAATAAATAATTCCAAACCAAATCTAAAATAAATTAAACACCGTAAAAGTGTTTTATCCCAAACAAAATATAAAATAAATTAAAACAGTATAAAAGTAAAAAATAATATAATATATTATTTGTCCAAATATAATAATTTTAACTTCACACAAATTAAATAAATTCATTTAGGATTAAGTAATTAATGCCTTTGAAAAACAGAATAACTTAGTTTAGTTAGATAAAATTATTTTTATGTTTATTAAATTATTTTTAATTCGTAAACGGGTCATATCGGGTCATATCAGGTCACCACGGGTTGACCCGAAATCGACCTGTTTTCTTTTCGGGTTTATCAGGTCCAACCCGATTTTGACCCGAATTCCTGAAATCTCAACCCAAACCCATTAATTTCGTGTTAGGTTCGTGTCGTGTTTTCAGGTCGTGTCAAAAATTGCCACCCCTAGTTGTCGATAAGAGAAAACGAAGGATAAGAGAGGAAAAAACTTACAAAATAGCATGACGACTTCAAAAGGGGGAAAAAACTTACAAAATAGCATGACGACGATGGAGAAAATCTCCAAATTTCATACCTGCAACATCGCAACATCACAAAAGAAAAAAAATTAGACATCTAAACCCGCAAAAAAGGGGAAAAGAAAAAGATTAGAGAAGCTCTGGAAAGAGGGAGGAAGAGATTTTGAAGTAAAAAATACCCACCATATCTTTGGTTTTTGCTATTGTCGATTGGAAAAATGAAGGATAAGAGAGGGAAAATGGCATCCTTAGTGATAAAGAACAGGAACAACAAGAGATGAAGAGGGCTTTCTGGGCGACAGAGACGGACATTGAAAGAAGGAGAGGAGGAAAGGTATTCTTCTGAGTTCTGATGTCTCTCTTTCTCGAGCCCAACGTCTCACCAAATCCGAAAGCAACAAATTAATGGTAGAAGATAAATGAGTCACGTGCACACCACCAGAGAATCTTGGCAAATCTTTTGCCTCTTTGTCTATTTAGTTGATGTTATAATAATAATAAAAAAAACTAAACAACCACCAGAGAATAATCGTTATTTTTCAGCGAATAACGATTGGCCACATCAGCGACACAACTACTCCAAGCAAACAAAGAAACAAAACAATCGGTAGACGTCCAATTCACACGAGGGAATTCACACGAATGGATGACCATCAATTGGCCAATGGCAACGCGCCACGTCAGCAATTGGAACTCAATTGGAAACAACGGCATTCGCGCATAGACTAGATATGTTAATGAATTGAGTCTCAACTTTCGGTGCGTTTGAGAGAAAAATGGAAGGGGAAGAAAAGCAGATAAGATGGGGGAAAAACAAATGACGAAGGGGAAAGTGTGTGTTGTGGGTAATAAGTCTCTAAATTGTTAGCTTATTACATAATAAACCCCAATTAATAGTTTAAGGACCAAACTAAAATTATAGTTTGGGGCTAGGTATTACATTCTGCCCTCCACTGGATCATCCTCAATACTTAGATGATAAAATTTCTCAAAACCATAAAGCCATTGTTCGAGTTTAAATTATATTCCCCTAAATGCATGATTAACAATCGTGTATTATCTGCATCGAACTCTTTTTTTGTAGTTTAAGTTTTGGCAGTTTCTTCTACTACAAAGCAAGCGAAGAAACGGGAAGGTGCACGTTACCAATCCTAAGTAAAATGTCCTATTATTTGTTAAAAACCAAAGGAAAGCTTTGATATAAGCAAGATGCACTTAACCACCCAACATAGAAAAGTTGGGTTTGGGCCCGAAAGCCGACATTACTTGACAAGCACCTTTCTAAATAACATTGCTTGTTCCCACTCATTGAAGATTGTTTATACAAAAGGTCAATGGGGGATACAAAAATTCCTCTTGTTGACACCATTTACGAGAAGGTGTGGTCATCTTTCTTTCTAGCAGCCATACAGTTCGACTTAAATATGGAGAAGGGGAGAAGCAGTTATCTATGTAGTTACGGTCTCTAAAGCTGTTATTCTAGTTGAGCACTCTCTCTTCTTCATCAAATCTTGTCCTACCAAAGAAGAGTAACTTCTTACCAACCTGCAAAAGTTGTTTGGTTGGGGATTGTCTTTTTCATAGAACAATATTTAACGAAATTGAGGATGTAAGACAAGGTATTTTTCAAAGAGAAGAAACCAGACTTATAATTGAGCCATGATCAAGAATCCCAGGATCTAACCTTGACTGTCTTACAGACACACACACACACACACATAGACACTAAATGAATCGACTCATGAAGGATCTAAGGAGTAGCTTTACGATGGGTTTTGAAACCATCATTTGTGTGTGTGTGTCTCCGAGACAGAGAGAGCCTGAGAGAGTTTGTATGGTCCCCATCCTAATTAGAAATCCCCTAAAGTTCTTGAAGTAAAGTTAGCATTATGCTATTCCTCTAACTCTCAAGGCCAGTCACCTTTCAAATCGAGGTCTGACCACTTCTCCACTAACTGGTTTGTATCCTTTTTGCTTGTCTAGTCACCAAAACTCTCTGATCCTTGTTTTTAGCCTTTTAGCTTGCTAATGCAGTAGATAGATAACTATCGAGAAAAGAGATAATGAGATAGCATGAACTCCTAAAGATTCATATGGCATTTGATGAATCACAGAGAGCATCTCTTAAACAGAACTCCATTGTCAAATTTGAGGTATCATCATATCAAGTTTTTGAGAGAACCTATAGAAAATCCATTCTAGGAAAAATCATTGGACCTAGTCTAGCTAAAAGTTCTCCACATTGAAAATAACAGGATACAAAGGTCTATCTGGGACAATTTGATGACAACAACATTAACATCATGGACCTACTACAATTTCTCTTCCAAAAAGTACAACTTCAAAAGAAGAGGGTTTGGAAGGATGTTAACCAACAAAGAGGAATCTGAAGATTGGAATGGTTACATGTGTAGAGTTTGATGAGAGGATCATGTGACTAAAATTTCATTTTGATAGGTTGCAATTTTACTATTTATTTTGTTATTAATTTCTCCCTATTACCTGACTTGATTTGGATTAATTGCTGGATTTTACTCATTTTTAGTATTCTGCATGTATTTCAGGGAGTAGAACAAAAATATGATAACAAGTACCAATTTGACAGAAAAGGAATGCAAGTAGCAGCGCTTGTCCTAGGGGCAATTTTGGAAAAGAAAAAATCTTTGGACCCTTTCTTTTGGGCATGGGCTGAACCGAAAAAGGGTTGGTTCCTTTCCTAGCTGGAGCGCCGCACAGGAGGTGATGGCTGGAGGGAGAGCCGCCGCACATTGGAGTTAGACATTAGAGAGAATAGAGAATGCAGAGAACTAGTACTATGGTTCTTCCCTTTTTCCTTTAGCTTTGACTTTTCTTCCTTAGCTTGTGATAGTGGGATTCATCTACGGATGTCAGGAGCAAACTTGGAAAAACGTTGACTTTTCTTCATCTGAACTATTGGCAATTGCTTTTGCTTTTTTCGTATGTCATCCGAAGTGAAACAGAGGGCTATCTCTTGTAACTTTGCTATCTTTTCTTGATTGGAGCGAATTGCATTTCCCAATTTTTGTGACAATGGTTGCGGCTCTTGTTTCAACTTCCGGTGGACTTAATTCATCAAACATGAACTAATTCCTCCCTTCTAGTCAGGAAACAACGGATGCTTTGGGTCGCCAAAAATTTGTGAGATCGATTTAATTTAATCTTTTCCTTTTATTTATTGGTATTCGCATATTCCTGGATTGCTAAGCTTATGGTTATTTAATTAATTGATTGTCTTGGATTCGGATAATTAATTGATTTGATAATCTATTGTCAATTAGGGCATTAAATCCGTAATTGTTTAATTGCCTTAAATTAGTGACAACTGGCACGATTAGGTTCGTGTCAGGGGGATACGCGGGCTAATCTGAATAACCCTGGTAGTGCGTTATTTGGTTAGAATAGGGCTCCTCTAATACGTAAGGCAATTGGGGAATTAAATCTTACGGGCGTACCTAAGATTATTTCCTAATTAGAGCAGTGATTAACGGGCGTACCTTAATCACCGACACAGTAAGGAGGGGTTGACTGCTATCGCTTGTTTGGTAGTTATAACCTATTTATTAATGAATAATTGGAATTGCCCTTGCTTTGATGATCAATTAGGTGAACCATTGCTGAAGTTATTTCTTGACTAGATCTTTAATTAATATTACCTTGATTTTAGTAAATTGCCATTTGACTTTTAATTGCCTACTTTATTTTATTTTTAATTGTTTTCTTGTTTTAATTGATTCAGGCCTTTAATTATTATTACTCTAAGTTCAGTGAATTATTGTTTAATTTCTAGTTCGTTATTTATTTTTACTTTCTTGTTTGAATTTATTTGATTGTCGTCGTTCCTACAAAATCACCCCCTGTGTTACTTTGGATTTCTTAAGAGACAAATATACTCAATCCCTGAGGATACGACCCTACTTGCCCTGTCTACAAATTCATAATTATTTGTGAAAAAAATAACCATCCCATTCTGATATATCGGATCAAGCAAACTCTTCGGGAACATGGTGAATCAAGTAACCCATTGCACACCTAGAGTCCCTGCTCCAGTACTTGGAATTGGATTTTGGTCATTTTAACTGGCAATTAGGTTTAATTTTATTATTGTACAGGCTTCGATAACCTGTCAATTTTTTGCGCTGCTGCCTGGGACTGGCGTTATTATTTGTTTCTTTTTAAATTCATTTTTTTGTTCTAGTTTTCTGGTAATTTTTCTAGTGTATGCCTCGGTCTTCTCATACAGCTGATTTGATTTTTGACCCTGAAGTAGAGAAGACCGTGCGTAGAACGAGAAAGAAAACCAGATAGCTCAGAGAGGAGCAGTCCAGTATTGCATCTCAAGGACCTGAGCCAGGAGTTGAACCAACAGATTCGTTTGGTAATACTTCAAGTGACTCTGACCAGGAGGAAGGAACCATGGCTAATGCACTAACATTAAGGGAGTTAGCTGCTCCTGATTTAAATCAGCAGCCTCTATGCATTACCTTCGCCACCTTAAATGATAACACTCCATTTGAACTAAAATCTGGTCTGATTCATCTTTTACCCTCTTTTCATGGTTTATCAGGTGAAGAGCCATATAAGCATTTGCAGGAGTTTGATGTCGTGTGCAATAGTATGAAATCCCAGGAAATCACAGAAGAGCAAATAAAAATAAGGGCATTTCTCTTCTCCTTGAAGGATTCTGCAAAGGATTGGCTGTACTACCTGCCATCAAGTAGCATCACCACATGGGACCAATTAAAGAAAAAATTTTTGGATAAATATTTTCCTGCATCTAGGGTTGTAAGTCTAAGGAAAGAAACTTGCGGGATCAATCAGCATCCAGGGAAGTCACTCTATGAGTACTGGGAGCGATTCAAGAAATTGTGCAACAAATGCCCCCAGCACCAGATAAGTGAGCAGTTGCTCATACAGTATTTTTATGAGGGGCTCTTTTTCAAAGATAGGAGCATAATTGATGCTGCAAGCGGAGGGGCACTGGTAAACAAAATCCCTCGGGAAGTACGGGAGTTAATAGAGGGGATGGCAGAGAATTCACAACAATTCGGTACGAGAGAGGATGCCCCAATACGCAAGGTGAATGAGGTAGAGACATCCTCTATCCAGCAGCAGCTAACCGAGTTGACCTCGTTTGTTAGGCAACTGGCTGTGGGAAATGCATCTCAGGCCAAAGTATGCGAGGTTTGCACTGGTATGGGTCATTCTACAGACATGTGCCCAATGATTCAGGAAGAAAGTGCAGAGCAAATGAACATGGCTGGTCACGCGCCCGTGCCAAGAAGGCCCTATGACCCCTATTCAAGTACCTACAATCCCGGCTGGAAAGACCACCCGAATTTCAGTTATGGAGGAAATAGGCAGCCCAACTTTGCACCAAACAGGCAGTCTAATTTCGTGCCAAATAAGCAACCAGGGTACCAGCAGCAGTACCAACCCCGACCGCCTCCGCCCCCAAACTCTGGTCCATCTTTGGAGGAGATGATGAAACAACTGATGGCAACCATTACGCAAAATCAGCAAAGGACGGACTCCGAAATGCAGGACATAAGAAATCAAATGAGTCAAATGGCTACATCAATCAACAGTTTGGAATCCCAAGTTCAGGGTAAATTGCCGTCTCAACCTGAATTAAATCCAAAGAACGTGAGCGCAATGATCTTAAGAAGCGGGAAGAAAATTCAGGGGTCTGAATCTGTGATCCCTAAGGATAAGGATGAGAAAAAGATCGAAAATGAGCTTGAGAGGGAGAACAGCAATGGTGCAGATCCAAAGGTACTTTCAGACCCAATAATTACAGTTAAAACTAACCCGCCTCCTTTTCCTAACAGGTTGGAAAAATCGAAGAAGTAGGATAAGGAGAAGGAGATTTTGGAGGTGTTTTGCAAGGTAGAGATAAATATCCCCCTCTTAGGCCCAATCAAACAAGTACCAAAATATGCCAAGTTCCTAAGGGACTTGTGTGTCAACCGAAGGCGGTTGAGGGGAGATGAAAGGATTATTGTTGGGGAAAATGTGTCTGCGGTCCTGCAGAGAAAGTTTCCACCAAAGTGCAGGGACCCAGGTATGTTTACTATCCCCTGTAGAATAGGCAACACTGTAATTAGAAGGGCCATGTTGGATTTGGGAGCATCAATTAATGTCATGCCTAAATCTATCTATGCCTCTCTAAAACTAGGTCCATTAAAAAAAACTGGAATAA
Organism: Coffea eugenioides; assembly: GCF_003713205.1. NCBI lineage: Eukaryota > Viridiplantae > Streptophyta > Magnoliopsida > Gentianales > Rubiaceae > Coffea > Coffea eugenioides. The sequence continues at coordinate 15,027,949 of NC_040037.1, forward strand.
TCATTCAATTAGCTGACCGAACTAATGCATATCCTAATGGGTTGGTTGAAGTTGTGTTGGTAAAAGTTAATGATTTGGTGTTTCCAGCTGATTTTTATGTATTTGATATGGATGATGATCACTCCCCCGATCCCTCAGCTTTGTTGTTAAGTAGACCCTTTATGAGCACAGCACAAACAAAAATTGATGTTAATAAGGGTACCTTATCCATGGAATTTGATGGGAAAATTGTGCATTTTAATATTTTTGATACTATGAAATATCCCTCAAACTCCAACTTTAGCTCAATTTTCTCTGTGAGTGCTATTGACCCTGCAGTGCAGGAAGTGTTTGAAACTGTTGGTAGGGATGAGTTGGAGGTGGTTTTAACCAAGCACCTCGAGTTGGAGACAACTCTTGAGGTGGAGTGGAGCAAGGATCTAAAATGCACAATAGGTGCATACACTCATTGCCGACCACCACAAAAAGGTATGAAGTCTTGCTTATTTTTATTCCCGAATCTCACCAGAGGGTATTGCCATCTGTGGTGCAGGCTCCTGAATTGGAGATGAAACCCCTACCAGAGCACCTGAAGTATGCGTATCTGGGTGACAACGAGACATTCCCGGTGATTATCTCATCGGCACTGTCAAAGACTCAGGAGGAGAAATTGATCCAGGTCCTTAGAGAGCATAAAGAGGCGATAGGTTGGACAATCGCAGACATTAAGGGGATCAGCCCGGCCATCTGTATGCACCGGATTAGACTGGAAGAGGATGCTAAACCTGTTCGGCAGGCTCAAAGGAGGCTCAACCCCCTCATGATGGAAGTTGTAAATAAAGAGATTTTAAAATTGTTAGATGTGGGGATCATCTTTGCAATATCAGATAGCTCTTGGGTGAGCCCGGTCCAGGTAGTTCCAAAGAAAGCAGGAGTGACGGTAGAAACCAACCAAACGAGTGAGCTCGTGCCAGTAAGTAAACCCACTGGATGGAGGCAGTGTATAGACACTACCGTAGGCTAAACACCGTCACCAAAAAAGACTATTTCCCTCTCCCTTTCATTGACCAAATGGTTGAACGTTTGGCTTGTAGAGCTTACTATTGCTTTTTGGATGGATTTTCAGGATACTTTCAGATAGTAATTGCACCAGAAGATCAAGAGAAGACAACCTTCACGTGCCCGTTCGGGACCTTTACCTATAGACGAATGTCATTTGGGTTATGCAACGCATCTGCAATATTCCAGAGGTGTATGGTAAGTATTTTTTCTGAATATGTGGAGAAAATTATTGAAGTTTTTATGGACGATTTCAGTGTGTATGGTGATAGTTTTGATACGTGTCTAGATAACCTGAAATTGATCCTGATAAGGTGTATAGAGACTAATTTTGTGCTGAATTGAGAAAAATGTCATTTTATGGTTGAGCACGGGATAGTCTTGGGTCATATTGTATCGTCTAAGGGCATCGAGGTTGACAAGGTTAAAATAGACATTATATCTGCATTACCTTACCCCGCGAATGTGCGGGAGGTGCGTTCTTTTCTTGGACATGCAGGTTTTTATCGAAAGTTCATCAAGAATTTTTCAAAAATTGGGGCCCCGTTGTTCCAACTCTTACAAAAAGATGTGGCCTTTGAGTTCGATGACAAGTGTGAGAAAACTTTCAACAAGTTGAAAGAGCTACTGACCTCACCCCCGATCATCCAGCCCCCCGATTGGAGTTTGCCATTTGAGATCATGTGCGATGCCAGTGATCATGTTGTAGGGGCTGTATTGGGGCAGCGAGTAGGAAAGGCAGCTCACGTCATCTATTATGCATCCCGCGCCCTGAATGGGGCCCAATTGAATTGCTCCACTACTGAGAAGGAGTTTCCTGCGGTTATTTTTGCTTTAGAAAAATTCAGGTCATACTTGTTAGGTGCTAAAGTAATTGTATTTTCTGATCATGCCAGCTTAGAGGTACACTGAATGAACCAAGAAAGATTGCCAAATTCAGGCCTATACGGATGGATATTGCTCTACAGGAATTTGACCTGAAATAAGGGATAAAAAGAGCATCAGGAAATTGTAGTAGACCGACCATTATTGAGTCATTATACCCGTTAGGAAGAGGATAATGAACCATTGACGGATTGCTTCCTGAAAAGAGGCATTTATGTTCTTTAAATTCTCAAGTGACCCTTGGCATATGCCGAACATCTCGGTCACATTATTTAGGAACTGGGTAAATTTTCCTGCAAGTTAGCCCAAAATCCGAGAGGATAATTGAAAGAGCGACGCAAGTATTTATCTGGGATTGAACCCGTACTTATGGAAAGAGATGTGCAGATCAAGTGATGAGGAGATGTGTAAGTGAAATGAAATTTCAATCGATTTTAGTTTTTTGTCATACTTTTGCCTGTGGAGGTCATTTTGGACCCAAGAGAATTGCTTATAAGGTATTAAAAAGTGGATTTTATTGGCCTTCATTGTTTAAGGATGCTTATGTGTTTTGCAAGTCATGTGATTGCTGTCAAAGGGTAGGTAATATAGCCCGTAGAGATCATATGCCCCAGGTCCCGTTGATTTTTGTCAAAATTTTTGATGTTTGGGGTATAGATTTCATGGGTTCTTTTCCTACTTCATTTGGTTTTATATATATTTTGCTGGCAGTTGATTATGTGTCTAAATAGGTGGAGGCCAAGGCCACTCGGACTAATGACTCGAAAGTAGTTGCAGATTTTATCCGATCTAACATTTTTGTGGGATTTGGAATGTCAAAAGCTATTGTCAGTGATAGGGGAACGCATTTCTGCAACAAAACCATAGCTGCGTTGTTTCGCAAATATGGTGTACTCCACAGGGTCTCAACGTCATACCACCCTCAGACCAATGGTCAAGCGGAGGTATCGAATCGGGAGATTAAGTCCATTTTGGAGAAAATGGTGCGCCCCGATAGGAAAGATTGGAGTCAACAGTTGGAGGACGCACTCTGGGCTTATCGGACGGTGTACAAAACCCCCATAGGGATGTCACCGTACAGATTGGTATTTGGGAAGCCATATCACCTGCCAGTGGAGTTCGAGCACAAGGCTTTTTGGACGATAAAACAATGCAACATGAACCTAGAAGAGGCCGGTGCCCAACGGAAATTGGATTTGCAAGAGTTGGAGGAGATCCGGAACGAAGCGTACGAAAACGCTTTAATTTACAAGGAGAGAAGCCGGGCATTTCATGACCAACAAATCTCTAGAAAAACTTTTGAAGTTGGTCAGAAGGTCCTCCTGTACCAATCCAAGCTCAAGTTATTCCCAGGTAAGCTACGTTCCCGTTGGATTGGACCTTTTGTTGTGACTCACGTTTTTCCATATGGTGCAGTTGAAATCCAGAGTGCTAAAACAGACAGCAAATTTGTGGTAAATGAACACCGTCTCAAACATTATTACGAAGGTTTTCCAAGTGGAGACAATAAGCCTAGACGTACCACTGTATCCTAATTAGTGACACTTTACCATGTCTAACCAAAGACATTAAAGAAATGCGCTCATTGGGAGGCAATCCAATTGTTTCTTTTAATTATTTGTTTGATTTCGTGTGATAGTTTAAATATATTATCCTTGAATTTGACTGATTTTGGGTTCAATTTTCGTTTTTGCTGATTTGTAGGTGTTTTTCTGTCATGACGTGCCCGCGTGATGACGTATGGAATGCTCACGGTCAGAATCGTCAGAAGGGGTTCCTGCCCTCATGACGCGCCTGCGTCATGACGTATAGAGAGCTCACGATCAGAATCGTTAGAAAGATTTTCGATCCTCATGACGCAAGAAGAGCTCATGGTCAGAGAGCTCTCTTGCCCTCTTGACGTGCCCGCGTCACGTTCGCGGGAAAGATAAGGATTCAAAAAAAAAATATAATAATAATAAAATAAAAATAATAATAGTTAAAAAAAAAAGAAAAAAAATTTTAATTTAAAAAAATATATATGAATATATATATATATTTATATATTAGTAATAATAATAATAAAATAATTTCCTTAAAAAAAAAATTCTCACCGTAGCTCAAATAGATCTTCTAAAAAAAAAAATTATTATTTCTTTCTTTTTCTTTTTTTTTCTTTTCCTTCTTTTCTTTTCTTTCTTTTCCTTCTTTTCCTTCTTTTTCTTTCTTTCTTCTTCTTCTTTCTTTCTTCTTCTTCTTTCTTTCTTTGTTCTCCGCCGCTGTTTCCTCCTGTTGATCGAAGCTCCTCGCATCGCGCCCCGCCGCCTCTCCGCGCTCTCCCCTGCTCTCTACCTGTCCGCCGCGCCCTCCGCCATCCACTTCGCGCGCTACCGCGAGCTGCCCCCCAATCTTCCTCTCAAAGGCCCGCAACTCCAGCGGCCGCCGCAGCCGCTACCTCTCTCGCTGCCGCGCAGCGCCAACGGCGCCAGCAGTGGCGGCGCTCCACTGCTGTCTGCCGATCTCTCTCTCTCTCAGCCCACGGCCTTCGCGAAGCTGCGGTTCTCCAAACGTAGCCGCCCTCTGCGCGCCTCCCCTGTTGCTCCGTACGCTACTATCCCCTTTCATTTGGTTATCTACTACGGTGGAGGTAATTAATAGATGTCCCCCAATTCCTTAATATTGATCGGTGCTATTTGGGTTCCTACATATTTGGTATTGTCGGAAGTGGGGGGTTATTTCCTCATTTACTGTGATTTCCACCAGTGGTCCTGGTTGGCTTACTTTCACTTGAAATTGCTGCTTATTTTGGGTTCATTCTACTCTATTGGCTGCTTGATTGGAAGCTAGAAGCTTAAGACTCAGTTGTTCTTGCCCGATTGCGGCGCTATTATTGCTTACATTATTTACTGCTTGAACCTAGTCTAGCTAAAAGTTCTCCACATTGAAAATAACAGGATACAAAGGTCTATCTGGGACAATTTGATGACAACAACATTAACATCATGGACCTACTACAATTTCTCTTCCAAAAAGTACAACTTCAAAAGAAGAGGGTTTGGAAGGATGTTAACCAACAAAGAGGAATCTGAAGATTGGAATGGTTACATGTGTAGAGTTTGATGAGAGGATCATGTGACTAAAATTTCATTTTGATAGGTTGCAATTTTACTATTTATTTTGTTATTAATTTCCCCCTATTACCTAACTTGATTTGGATTAATTGCTGGATTTTACTCATTTTTAGTATTCTGCATGTATTTCAGGGAGTAGAACAAAAATATGATAACAAGTACTAATTTGACAGAAAAGGAATGCAAGTAGCAGCGCTTGTCCAAGGGGCAATTTTGGAAAAGAAAAAATCTTTGGGCCCTTTCTTTTGAGCATGGGCTGAACCGAAAAAGGGTTGGTTCCTTTCCTAGCTGGAGCACCGCACAGGAGGTGATGGCTGGAGGGAGAGTCGCCGCACATTGGAGTTAGACATTAGAGAGAATAGAGAATGCAGAGAACTAGTACTATGGTTCTTCCCTTTTTCCTTTAGCTTTGACTTTTCTTCCTTAGCTTGTGATAGTGGGATTCATCTACGGATGTCAGGAGCAAACTTGGAAAAACGTTGACTTTTCTTCATCTGAACTATTGGCAATTGCTTTTGCTTTTTTCGTATGTCATCCGAAGTGAAACAGAGGGCTATCTCTTGTAACTTTGCTATCTTTTCTTGATTGGAGCGAATTGCATTTCCCAATTTTTGTGACAATGGTTGCGGCTCTTGTTTCAACTTCCGGTGGACTTAATTCATCAAACATGAACTAATTCCTCCCTTCTAGTCAGGAAACAACGGATGCTTTGGGTCGCCAAAAATTTGTGAGATCGATTTAATTTAATCTTTTCCTTTTATTTATTGGTATTCGCATATTCCTGGATTGCTAAGCTTATGGTTATTTAATTAATTGATTGTCTTGGATCCGGATTGTCTTGGATCCGGATAATTAATTGATTTGATAATCTATTGTCAATTAGGGCATTAAATCCGTAATTGTTTAATTGCCTTAAATTAGTGACAACTGGCACGATTAGGTTCGTGTCAGGGGGATACGCGGGCTAATCTGAATAACCCTGGTGTGCGTTATTTGGTTAGAATAGGGCTCCTCTAATACGTCAGGCAATTGGGGAATTAAATCTTACGGGCGTACCTAAGATTATTTCCTAATTAGAGCAGTGATTAACGGGCGTACTTTAATCACCGACACAGTAAGGAGGGGTTGACTGCTATCGCTTGTTTGGTAGTTATAACCTATTTATTAATGAATAATTGGAATTGCCCTTGCTTCGATGATCAATTAAGTAAACCATTGCTGAAGTTATTTCTTGGCTAAATTTTTAATTAATATTACCTTGATTTTAGTAAATTGCCATTTGACTTTTAATTGCCTACTTTATTTTATTTTTAATTGTTTTCTTGTTTTAATTGATTCAGGTCTTTAATTATTATTACTCTAAGTTCAGTGAATTATTGTTTAATTTCTAGTTAGTTATTTATTTTTACTTTCTTGTTTGAATTTATTTGATTGTCGTCGTTCCTACAAAATCACCCCCTGTATTACTTTGGATTTCTTAAGAGACAAATATACCCAATCCCTGAGGATACGACCCTACTTGCCCTGTCTACAAATTCATAATTATTTGTGAAAAAAATAACCATCCCATTCAGGTATATCGGATCAAGCAAACTCTTCGGAAACATGGTGAATCAAGTAACCCATTGCACACCTAGAGTTCCTGCTCCAGTACTTGGAATTGGATTTTGGTCATTTTAACTGGCAATTAGGTTTAATTTTATTATTGTACAGGCTTCGACAACCTGTCATATTTCAATGGTCTTTGTTTCACCATTGGATCATGGATTCAAAGCTGCTGCTTTACTTTATCTCTGGAGCTCTTATCCCAATTTCAATTTTCTCTCTTCATTCTTTTTGTGCTCATGCTACTTATGCTTTCTCTGAAGTGATTAGTCTCACCTGGCTTTCCTTTGCTGAAGTCAAAGTTGATTACTTTTAGGTGATGGACTTTTATTTTTCTTTGGGCCATTCAAGTGAGATGGATCCAAGCTTAGCAATTCAAGCTATTGTCACTTGAAAAAGCACATATAGTTGATGGTGCTAAAATGTTGAGTAAGGAGGAAGTTCTTGTTTTGCAGATGGGGAGCAAGATTGGTGGTGCCCTCGTACAAGTTGAAGGAGGAGATTGTTGGGCTTGGGCCCATCCCATTTGGGGAGCCCAAAGAAAAGCAAAAGCAAATCACTTAAACTTAGTCAACTTTGACTTGAGGAAAGGAAACACAGTGAGTCTAGTCAATTTAGAAGTGGTAAAAAATTAATCCAACCATCAACCAGGCATGGGGCTGGTCAGCGGGTTAATTTTTCAACTGATGGATCACTGGTTGAATTGATGGTTTTCATAAAATAGTATAAGAATATAATTTTAGTTATTAACATTCAAATTATTAAGATTTTGAAGGATATAAACCAACTGTTTTGATAATTCCAACTTGTAATAAGTTACATGGTCAAATTTCTAAATCAAAATGTACTTGTTCCAAATGTTAGTTTGTTGTTGTTGTCCTTCTGGTTTTATATTGGATAGCTAGAAGCTGTAGAATAGAGGAAATATGTTTGTGAACTCTAAGAAATCAATTGAGAAGTTTGAATTAAAGAGCAAAAAGATGGAAACTGATAGGATTCTCCAAATGATAAAAGTTTGGGTTAAAGAAGTCATTTTGGGATGTTTCCTCAAACCAACATAGTTCCCAGTCTCCCAATTTACCAGTAGGTTTAACTCGGTCCAAATGGCTGTTGTCCTTATCATCTAGTCTGCCATCCCAGTCCCATGGTCGGGTCACTGAGTTGACCAATTCAATTGTCTGGTCGGGTTGGGTTTAATAACTTGCTTGAGAGAATGCAATAGGGAAGAAAGAAGAACAAAGAGAGACAAAGTTGATATTGGGACAAAGAGGTCAAGGTACAGAAAGTATAAGCTGTAATTTTGAAGTCGTGGAATGGTGAAGTAAGTCCGATCGTGACTACATTTTAGCCATGCAATTTTATCACCTACTCTACAATGTTTTGATTATAATTGCTTATTCCTTTTTGTTTAGTAAGATCCTTCCCGTGTCACTTCCTTTGAAATTGTAACTTGTGGTTAGGAAATTGCATTAGATACACTTTACAGTTGATGTTGTCATCATCTACGTGTTCTTGCAGACACTTTCGCATACCAATTGTTTTGCAGTGGAGATTCTTTAGCAGATTAGGTCCCATTGATTTTTTTTTTTTCCAATTTGGGTTTGCCACAGTTACAAGTTGTTGGGAAAGGGGTACCAATACAGACACACAATATCAGAGTTAGCCCAGGATAAATTTCTCTTTCCCCAAGTACCAGTTAAAATAGGGATAAACCAAATCACCAAATAATAATACCAGTAGTGATAATAAAATGTAAGGAAAAATAAAAGGCACAGGACACTAAGATTTTTACGTGGAAAACCCAAATTGAGAAAAACCACGGGACCTAGTCCAATCAAAATCTCAACTATCACAATAATGGGAATACACAGGTCTACCCGAAATATTCGGATGACAATAATATCACCAATACCAACCAAGCCAATCTGCTACAAAATCATCCCCCAAAAACTACAACTGTCAAAGAAGTGGGTTTGGAAAGGTGTTACCAAACGAAAAGGAAATCCGAAATCTGAATCGGTAGATGAGTAGAGCTTGATGAGAGGATCATGTATGTAAAATTTCGTCTCAATCGGACTTCAAATCACCTTCCAATTGAGGCTTCAAAGTTGCAAAGAATTTTCTCTCTTTGGCTCTCTCTCTTTCTCTCTCTTCGTCTCTCTCAAAGAAAATGCCGGCTGGCTCTTTTTCTTTTTCTCGCACAAGCACCGAAGCTTGAAAATTAAGAAAGCGGCTGCTAACTTTTCTTTTAAGCTTGAGAAACCCTCAAGCTTTGTGCATAAGTGGGTTGGCCCACAAATGGGCTGGCCCACCCAACAATCTCCCCCTCCAGCTCATTTGGGGGGCTCCATCAAACCTGCTTCTTGTCTACAAAATAAAAGTTTCTCCTTAGGTAATGCTTTGGTAAACATGTCAGCACCATTGTCATCTGTATGCACCTTCTCAAGTATCAACAACTTGGAATCCAATACTTCCCGAATCCAATGATATCTCACATCAATGTGTTTGGACCGAGAGTGAAATGTGGAGTTCTTACATAGATGAATAGCACTCTGACTGTCACAATAGAGACTATATTTCTCTTGTTTCATACCCAACTCTTGAAGGAATTTTTGCAACCAAAGAGTCTCCTTGCATGCTTCAGTGGTTGCAATGTACTCTGCCTCCGTACTAGAAAGGGCGATGCACTTCTGTAACTTACTTTGCCATGACACTGCTCCCCCTGCAAAAATCATCAAGTACCCAGATGTGGACTTCCTATTGTCAAGATCACCTGCCATATCTGCATCAGTGTATCCATCTAGCATAGTTTTACCATTGCCGAAACATAGACATAATTTAGAAGTTCCCTTGAGATACCTGAGAATCCATTTGACAGCATTCCAATACTCCTTACCAGGATTAGAGAGATACCAACTGACCACTCCAACTGCATGAGCAATATCTGGCCTGGTGCAAACCATAGCGTACATCAAGCTACCAACGGCCGAAGCATAAGAAACCTTCTTCATATCTTCTTTATCTTTCTCACTTGTAGGACACTGCTTGGCATTCAATTTAAAGTGACCTGCAAGGAGTTGAGACTTCCTTAGCCTTGCTCATGTTAAACCTGTTGAGTACTTTCTCAATGTATTTTTCTTGAAACAACCAGAGCTTCCCATTTTGCCTATCACGTGAGATTTTCATTCCCAATATTTGTCTAACCGGACCCAAATTCTTCATTGCAAAGGATTTACTTAACTCCTTTTTCAACCTGTCAATCTTCACAGTATCACGACCAACAATCAACATGTTATCAACATATAGTAAGAGAATAATAAAATCACCATCTGAAAATTTTTTCACATAAACACAGTGATCATATATAGTCCTGTGGTACCCATGGTCTGTCATGAAGGAGTCAAACTTCTTATACCATTGTCTCGGTGCCTGTTTCAACCCATACAGGCTCTTCTTGAGACGGCATACAAGATTTTCTTTGCCACTTTCTTTGAATCTCTCCGGTTGCTCCATGTAGATCTCCTCTTCCAAGTCGCCATGCAGGAAGGCTGTCTTCACATCAAGTTGCTCGATCTTCACATTTAAACTGGCTGCAAAACTAAGAACAACTCGAATTGATGACATTTTTACCACAGGAGAGAAGATTTCTTCAAAATCTATACCTTTCTTTTGACTGAATCCCTTCACAACCAATCTTACTTTATACTTTGGTTGTGAGGTGTGCTCCTGAGTTTTCAACCTGTAAACCCATTTGTTCTTCAGAGCTCTCTTACCCTTAGGCAGTTTCACTAAGTCATAAGTATGATTCTCATGCAGGGACACCATCTCCTCTTGCATGGCTCGCAACCAGTCTTCTTTATTCTCATGCTCTAGAGCCTCACTGTAGGACTCTGGCTCTCCTCCATCTGTTAACAACAAATATTCATGAGAATTATACCTGCTAGAAGGTCTCCTCTCTCTGGTAGATCTTCTAAACTCTTCTTGTGGTAGTGGTGATGGAGTAGGTGGTGCCTTATGCTCAGGTTCATCAGTAGTAGGATTGTCACTGTCATTAACATCCTCTCTCTGCTCTGTCTCAGCTCCCCCTTGATTAAAATCAACAGGTACTGGAATTGGATCTGGATCTGAATTTGAACTAGCAGGAATGTCATCTGAGGATTTTGAGTTGTCACCATTATCAATGTCTTCAATAGTTTGATCTTCAAAGAAGACAACATCTCTGCTCCTGATCACCTTCTTCTCAATAGGATCATACAGCCTATAACCAAAATCTTCATGTCCATAACCCAAGAAAATGCACTGCTTTGATTTTACATCAAGTTTTGACCTTTCATCTTTGGGAATATGAACAAATGCCCGGCAACCAAAAACTCTCAAGTGCTTAAAGGACACATCTTTTCCCGCCCACACCCTCTCTGGGATATCACCATCTAGAGGAACTGATGGAGAAAGATTGATCAAATCGACTGCAGTCCTCATTGCTTCACCCCAAAAGGATTTTAGTAGTTTAGCATTAGAGAGCATACATCTGACCCGCTCAGTGATGGATCTGTTCATCCTCTCTGCTACTCCATTCTCTTGAGGAGTTTTTGGCACAGTTTTCTCCAATTTAATTCCACGGGACTTGCAATAGATTTCAAATGGTTCTCTGTACTCACCACCATTATCAGCACGTACACACTTTAACTGCTTACCAGTTTCTCTTTCAACTTTGCTATGAAAGTCTTTAAACACATCCAAAACCTGATCTTTGGATTTTAAAGCAAAATACCAAACCTTTCTAGCAAAGTCATCAATAAAGGTTACAAAATAAACAGCACCACCAAGAGACTTATCTTTCATATAGCAGACATCAGTGTGCACCAATTCTAAATTATTCAATTTTCTAGATGGAAAAAAAATTTTGAAATGCAACTCTGTGTTGTTTCCCATAAATGCAGTCAACACAAGGTTTAAATGCATTACCTCTAACTTCAGGTAGGAGCTGTTTGCGAACAAGTGTTTGAATCCCCTTTTCACCCATGTGTCCAAGTCGCCTATGCCAAAGGTCAATTGAGGAATCACGAACTGCGTTCACTTCTCCCTTCCTCAACTTGGCTTGCATCACGTAGAGAGTATTCTGCTTCTTTCCTCTAGCAACAACGAGATTTCCTTTGCTGAGTTTCCATTTGCCTCCACCTTGCAAACTATGGTAACACTCATCGTCAAGTTTTCCTGTAGATATAAGATTAAGGCGAATATCAGGGACATGTCGAGCATTTTTTAATATCAGCTGGCACCCGGTATCTGTATCCAAATATATGTCTCCCATGCCAACAACTTTGCATGAGACCTCATTTCCTATCCTAACACATCCGAAATCTCCTTCAGTGTAGGTTGAGAAGAAATGCTTGTGAAGAGTAACATGGTAGGATGCACCTGAATCAACTACCCAATCACTGTCATAATGAATAATATTCACCTGACCATCATCACAGAACACAAACATATCATCATGAGCTGCCACAACTGCTTTAGTCTCTTCATCACCTTTTTCCTTCGCCTTTCCCTTTTTCTCAGCCTGATCCCGTTTTAGGATTCTGCACTCCTTCATATAATGCCCATTCTTTTTACAATAATAGCATGCAACATTTTTTCGCGACTCAGACCTGCCTCTGGATTTGTCATTCCTGTTGTGGGGTCATTTACTTTTGCTTCTCCCTTTTCTTTCTTTCTTTTCTGTCACCAGGGCCTGGTACTCATAGACAATTCCTTGTTCCTTCCTCCTGAACTCTTCATTCATCACGGCCTCTTTTGCAATAGCCATGGTCAACACACCATTCGGAGCTGAATTGCTGATGGAGACCACCATGATTTTCCAACTATCCGGCAGTGAACTGAATAATAATAAAGCCTTCACTTCATCATCCAAATTCAAATTTAATGTAGTTGCCTGGCTTATCAATTCCTGAAAATTACTCAGGTGTTTAGTCATATCTTCCCCATCCTTATATCTCATCCGAGTAATCTGCTTCAGACAACTAGCTTTGTTCAAACCGGTCTTCCTTTCATACATACTCTCAAGCCTTTTCCATAATATATCAGCTCTGGTGTCATTAGCAAAATGTTGAAAAATACTTTGACCAATCCATTTTCTAATATTACCAACAGTTTTTCTGTGCATATTGGCCCATTTTTCATCACTCATATCACTTGGTCTGTCTTTATCCCCTAGAACAGGTTCAAATAAATCTCTACAATACAGGTAGTCTTCCATTCTAGACTTCCAAATCGAATAATTAGTAGCATTTAATTTTATCATGCAACCACTATCCGAATCATCCATTTTTAACAGGTACAATTGAGCAGCCTAACCTGACTGCTCTGATACCACTTGTTGGGAAAGGGGTACCAATACAGACACACAATATCAGAGTTAGCCCAGGATAAATTTCTCTTTCCCCAAGTGCCAGTTAAAATAGGGATAAACCAAATCACCAAATAATAATACCAGTAGTGATAATAAAATGTAAGGAAAAATAAAAGGCACGGGACACCAAGATTTTTACGTGAAAAATCCAAATTGGGAAAAATCACGGGACCTAGTCCAGTCAAAATTTCCACTATCACAATAATGGGAATACACAGGTCTACCCGAAATATTCGGATGACAATAATATCACCAATACCAACCAAGCCAATCTGCTACAAAATCACCCCCAAAAACTATAATTGTCAAAGAAGTGGGTTTGGAAAGGTGTTACCAAATGAAGAGGAAATCCGAAATCTGAATCGGTAGATGAGTAGAGTTTGATGAGAGGATCCTGTGTGTAAAATTTCGTCTCAATCGGACTTCAAATCACCTTCCAATTGAGACTTCAAAGTTGCAAAGAATTTTCTCTCTCTAGCTTTCCCTCTTTCTCTCTCTTCGTCTCTCTCAAAGAAAATGCCGGCTGGCTCTTTTTCTTTTTCTCGCACAAGCACCGAAGCTTGAAAATTAAGAATGCGGCAGCTAACTTTTCTTTTAAGCTTGAGAAACCCTCAAGCTTTGTGCATAGGTGGGTTGGCCCACAAATGGGCTGGCCCACCCAACACAAGTGACGGTGTCCTGTGCTTGTTTCTTTTTTCTACTTTAAATCAATGTTTTAAAAATCGGACCGTTAATTGAACCGGTGACGTGAAAGGGTCGAGATTCAACCGGTCGGACCGGTTCAACCTCGGTTCAATGAATTTTAAAAAAAATAATTTATATAAATATTTATGCACAAAATAAGACATGTAATGGACTAATTTAATACATTATATGATGAAAAGTTTACTATTTTTAAATAACTTGATTTTTTAAAAATAAAAAATTTAAATTATAAGTTAAAACAAATAAATTTCATTTCAATTTCAATTATATCTACCAAAAAAATCTTAGATCTAACCCAAAAATATCATAATATTTTAAAATTATACAAAATTCATGTCTATGAGAATTTAGATTTTGTGAACTTAAATTTTAATTTACGTTTTGGGATTTAGAGATTGCAATTTAAAAAAGGAATTTTGGAGTTCGAAAGAAGTCAAGAGAATCGAAAATAGAAATGCAAACTTGATAAGAAATAAAAAATGAGATAAAAATGAGTGGTTGTGGCATTAAATAATTTGGGTTAAAGAAAAATAATTCTTTTTTAACCTTTTTCAATTTAATGGACAAAAATAAAATTAAAAGATGGAAGAAAACATCAATAAATTAAAAATAAAGTGGTTTGATTTAAAAGAGAGTGACAAAAAAAAGAGGAGAGAGAGTGTGTGTGTGTGTGTGTGTTAAAGATTAAAAAAAAAGAGCATGAGATGATTAGATTTTGTAAAAAAAATGAAAAAAAGAAATATGAGTTTTTGTTTTATATAAATAAGTTATCAAAAAAAACTAATAAGATGTGATGGTGCAATGTTACTACATTGGTCTTTTATTACAAAGGTCTTGAGTTCGAATCTTGATAGCTGCATTTTGCAAAACGTTAAAAAAAAAAAAAAAAAAGGAAAATCTCGAAAACCGGAAACCGCCGGTTCAATCCGGTCCGGCGGTTTCCACGGTTTAACCGATTTTTGACCGGTTTTTTAACCTGGTCAACTATAGCATAGAACCGGACCAGAGCCATGGCCGGTTCGCGGTCCAACCGGCCGGTCCGGTCCGGTTTTCAAAACACTGACTTTAATGCTGTTGTTGATGTCATTGTTTAGTTATTTTGATTCATCCCATCCCATGTCATTGTTTACATTGGGTTGTGGTTTATGTTGATATTCGCCTGCCTGCACCTCTACCCCTTTCTCAATCTTTTTTCTGCGAAGATATTTTGAAAGGGGATTCTTTGAGTAATTTCTTTATCATTCCATGATCAAATGCCCCTCTACAAGCCTGAGGAAAGTGCTATTGGGGGTTTTAAGAGTAATGCGTGTTGGATGCCTATATCAGGGAGGCAGAAAAGATAGTTTCCTTCTTTGTTTAATTGTCCAAACAGATGTACTGTCAGAAGGGAAGTATATATTTTCTCCTAAACAGTGACATTGATGATTTCATTTTCCACTTGGTATATTGTGGAAGTTGTGGTCACTGAATATCTTTTGTGCATGGGTATGGTTCTCAAGCTACGGTCTCTTGCTTTCAGAATCAATTTCATGGTCTATCATTCTCATCGTATAACTACCCTCTGCGTTTCCAATGACCTTTAAGTTATCATCTTGCAGCTCATTCTGATACAACTGTTGCAAGGATGCTTGTCGGGAACAAATGTGATTTGGAGAATATAAGGGATGTGAGCGTGGAGGAAGGCAAGAGTCTCGCAGAATCAGAAGGATTGTTCTTCATGGAGACATCTGCATTAGATTCAACAAACGTTATAACAGCTTTTGAGATGGTTATTCGAGAGATCTACAACAACGTTAGCAGGAAGGTACTGAACTCTGATTCTTACAAAGCGGAATTATCTGTCAATCGGATTAGCCTTGTCAACGATGGGAGTGACGGTACAAAGCAGACACAAGGCTTATATTCCTGTTGCTCCAGATGATTGAAATTTAAGATGTGTAAAATGGTTTCTATTTATTTGCCTTGAACGGTCTGTTCATTTCTCTATTTTTTCATTTATTGGCGGATATAATATTTATCATGGGGCTGCTGTTCCTTTTTTTTTTTCCCTTGGATACCATAAGGACAATGGGTAATTAGTGAAAGGTCAAATTTAAATTTTCTTTATACCAGTACTTATTTTATGAGAGTGTTTATTTTCTGTTATATTTGTTCTGTTGTGCTCAATCCTTAGCATTGTTCTCAGGCATAAAAGCTAAAAGCAGCCTCCCCAACAGTTTTTTTTTTTTTTGGAAAAAATTCACTTTTCGTCCTTAAACTTTGAGTTAGAGACACATTTCGTTCCCAAAACTTTTAGACACATCACATTTAACATATGAATTAATTATTTTGGGTTATATTTCAACAAAAAACGGTAAAATATTCAATTTGGATAGAGAAGACTGACATGGTGTTAATTTTGACTAAGAAATTGTTTTTACTTAATGGTCACGTATCAAATATGTGATTTTCTCCATTCAAATTAAGTAATTTACCATTTTTGGATTAAATGTAAAAAAAAATAATTAATTTATGTACTAAATGTGGTGCGTCTAAAAGTTTGAGGATGAATTGTGTCCCTAACTCAAAGTTTAGGGACGAGAAGTGGATTTTTCCCGTCTGCTTTTTGGAGTACTAGTTGCTTATTCAGTAGTAGTTCAACCGGGAGAACATTTCTTTGATCGCTCAGACATGCTTTGATCTGCTTTTCTATACTTTTTCTACCCTTCTTTTTGGACACTTGGTATTTAAATGAAGCAACTTCCTTCTTAGACCACTAGTCAGTATAAGTTCTTTGAAAAGGTCATCTCAGAAGTTCTCAGGAAATTGCAGATTTGACTACATTAGAAGGATTGCAATAGCCAAAATTTTTGAAAAGGTAAGCAATTGTTCAAGTTTTTTGTATTCCTCAGGAAAATCCAATTTTGGTTGCCTTAGAAATTGTGCAATAAACGAATTTATGGGATATGTTTTGTTTCTGGCTAGCTTAAAGCCTATTAGGTATACAGGAAAAAAGGCCTCTTAGAGTATAATCTCAAGTCTGGAATATGAAGAAAGGAAAGGAACTTGGAGGGTACATCACTTGAAGATTGGAGTCATTAATTGGCTGAAGAAACAGGCGTTGCTGGTCAGAAACGCCATCTAGAAAGGGAAGAAGACTCTGGGAGTCTTGGTAAAAGTCTTTGCTGATTGAGTGATCAGTCACCTTTTGCTCCAGTCTTTCCCCAACTAACACCATAATTTAATTTTTGAGAAAACCCCCATTCCCATACAATTTCCATAAAGTCTACCAAAAGTCTTCAATCTTTACTGTCCAACAATAGTACTATTCGAGACTTTTTCTATTTCTGCTTAATTTCCTTGTCATTCCAGCTTCACAGATTGGAAACAAAAAAATTCCAAGAAGAATTCCACTGAATCTCAGCGTTATTCCTCTTGATTCTTTGTTTATATTTTGAAGTACCTGGAACCCTCTTCAGCTACATCAAACCCCATTGATCTGAGTTCCTGAAAACAATTCCCCAAAGGGCATACATTTTTCAAACATCCAAATACCATCAACCGAAGCAATCATTTCTGCTGCAGCCTCTGTAACTGCCACAGCCATGCTTATTAGGTCCTTCGCCAATGATATCATCCCCCAGGAGTTCAGACACTTCTTCTTCACCAAAGTTCACCAGCTTTTCACAGCATTCTCCAATGAAGACAGCATTCTCCAATGAAATCATCTTAGCCATCGATGAATACGATGGCCTCGGCCAAAATCAACTCTTCAAGGCTGTAGAAGTTTACTTGGGATCCATCCTAAGTCCGTCCACCAAAAGGCTTCGAGCCACGTTGCCTCAAAAAGAAAAGAAAATCAACGTTTACATGGAAAGCAATGAAGAACTCGCCCAACAATTTAACGGCATCCAGCTAAAATGGAGGATGGTTCGTGAGCAGATTCAACCGAGATACGTTACGATGCCTGGTGACTACAATTCAACTATGATATCTGAACACCGGTATTATGAATTAATCTTTCACAAGAAGCATAAGGAAATGGTTATTGGTGAGTACTTGCCTTATGTTTTGGAAAGATCCAAGGCTGTTGAAGTTGAAAAGAAGACATGAAATTGTTTATGTTGGGAAATGATCGGATGATGGGACATAGGGGTAATCCGTGGCAATCAGTTAATCTTGATCATCCAGCCACATTTGACACGTTGGCGATAGATACGGATGATAAAAAGATGGTTATCAATGATGTTGAGAACTTTGTCCGAAGGAAAGAGCTTTATAGGAAAGTTGGGAAGGCATGGAAAAGAGGGTATTTGCTGTTTGGGCCACCAGGAACAGGGAAATCAAGTTTGATTGCAGCCATTGCCAATTATTTAAAATTTGATATCTATGACTTGGAGCTCACTGATATCAGGACCAACTCTGATCTGAGAAGGTATCTGATTTCAACAGCTAATCAGTCGATACTCGTCGTGGAGGACATTGATTGCTCGATTGAGCTCACGAACAACCGGCCAAAAGCATCAAGGGCGCCTATGCACCCTCACCAATATGGTCAAGAAAACAGGGTAAGTTTCCAACGTGATTTGTGCTGCTTTGGAGTAACATAGCATTAAATCTTGCAGTGTGCTTTATTACGAGGGTATACATATTGCTTCAGTTTTGCCCATTGCATGACTCTCTCCTTTGCGTGAGCTGAAATTGCTTGATGAACTCTTGACACATAGACAAACTAGAGTGCTTTGGCAAATACCATATACCAGAAGACTTTATCAAGCATATCTGTTATCATACAAGTTGGCAGAAAGTGATAATCACGGTTTAAGGCGATTAAATTGAATGTCTAAACAAGTTCCATCTACAACGGTATGTCTTAGACTCCTAGCCAGGTACCCAAATGCCAGTTGCCATTTCTCGTTAGTGAAGTACCAAGGGCTGGAGATTCACAGAATTCCTTGTCAGTCTCTTGGGCTCTGACTTAGATACTTGCATATATTTATTACTTTTTTTTTCAGCGACGATATAATTTGTATTGATGGGCAAAAGATGTACACTTATATGAGCAAAGGCTCAAGTGATGCTATACAAAAGTGCAAAGTACACTGAGGATTAATCCATTCCTCATCTTGAAAGATGCCTAAAGCATAATCATTAATCAATTTACATCTATGATCTATAATCCTATCCAAACAAAAGGAGCATTTCTGGAATAAGGACCTCAGATTGTTGATATCATCGATTAATGTTGCCATTCTGATGTCCCTGGTTTTCCTTGATGTTATCTCCTTCAGCACTTGGATGATGGGGATACGTACTTTAATTTCCTGCCACTGCTGTTTTTTGGCCTTGATGATGGCCAGCTTAACAGCTTTAGCAGTAACCTGTAGTTGACTTCCTGAGCTTCTATCATTAAGTGCCCAAGCTATTACCACCTGTTTATTGCTGTTAGTTGCAATAATCCCCATCCCAACTCTGCTTGAATCTTTCTGCACTTGAGTTGTTACTCGGATTTGAATATCTGCACTCCCCTCTTCTACTGCTACTGGCTCTTCCCTGGCTCCACTGATATCAGCAGAGCTCATTCTCTCATTCTTTCTTCTGACTGTTACCTGCTCCTGCCATTCCTGTTGTGCCTTTTGAACAGCTTTCATTGGATGTCTTTGTTTGGCATTAAAATTCCAATCATTTCTATTTTTCCAGATTTGCCAGAGTATATTGGCTGTCAACTCTATATGGGCCATGCCATTTATCCTGCTTGTTGCTCCCATAACAGCATTCCACCAAGCTAAAAAGTTCCCTGTATGCTCTACTACTCCATCCCATTGTATTGGTGACATATTCCATACCTCTTGAGCTTTTCTGCAATGGAATCAATAGATTCCTCTTGCTCTCCACATCCTTTGCAGATTGGATCACCAGTCTGAGTTCTTCAATGTATTAGTCCATTGACTGGTAATGCTCCATTGATACACCTCCAAATAAAGTGTTTTAGCTTGCACTTGACGTCCAGCTTCCACAGTACCTTCCAGGTTTTCCTGCCAGATTTAGCTGAGCTGGTTTCTCCCTCAGCTCCTCTTCTCTCCTCTTGATCAGTTAACCCTTTGCACAGTTCCTTGTAGCCTGATTTGACAGTGTAGGTTCCATTTTCACTATGAATCCAGTAATTGCAGTCATCTCTCCCTGAGATGCATATATTTACTACAGCCATGGAGAAATTAGATTGTCAGCACTCAGCAAAATCTTTTCTAACTCACCATCTTTCCAGTTTACCTTGTCTGGATTGCTGAACTTCATTGATGGACTATGGTCGAGCTGTGGGGATGAGCGCATCATAGTGTTTACAACTGATCATAAAGATAAGCTAGATCCAGCTTTATTGCGCCCTGGTCGTATGGATGTGCACATTTACATGTCGTATTGCACCCCGTGCGGTTTCAAATTGCTTGCTTCCAAGTACCTTGGAATCACAGATCATCCACTCTTCTTGGTTGTTGAGCAGCTGATGAAAGTTACAAAGGTGACTCCTGCAGAGGTAGGGGAGCAGTTATTGAAGAATGGTGACTCCTGAAACTGCACTAGAAGGCCTGATTGAGTTCCTTGAGGAAAAAAAGAAAAATGTCGAATTTGAAAATCATAAAAGTAATCAACAAGCACCCGAAGCTGCAGTTCCCCTTGAGCTTGAGGAAGAAGGTGGAAATGAGGGAGAGACAAACGTAATCAGCCTTGAAGCAATCAAAGACCTGGTAAGGATGAATAAAGTGTCTCCTGATGAAGTTCAAGTGATCAAGAAGGATGAGGCTGATATTATTTTGAGAGGCTTGATTCAATTGCTTCTGGAGAAAAAGGAGACTCAAGTACTGAAAATAGACTCAGGATCTTCTGCTGAGAAACTCTCCCTGACCTGAATTTGAAGGGAAAGGTGGGCAAAAATGCGGGAGCACCTGAGTAGAGGAGGATAACAAAATTCGCAGATCATGTCCCCTGGTGCGAAACCAAGCTCATCGTGTCACCTGGTGCTAAACTACCTTTGTTTGGATTGCAGTTTTCTAAGAAAATATTTTCACGTTTTTCGCGGACACATTTTCGATTACTTTTTTGATACATACATCAAATTGCTATAATATATTTTCAAGAAAAAACTTCAAAAAAAAAAATAGAAATCCGAATATAACTATTTCGTATATTACAACTCTTTCAAGAGCATTTGATACACTAAACTTTTAGGGTACTTGGTACGCTAAAATTCTCATTATATAACAAGCCACATTATGATACATTTCAAATTCTCTAGAGGCAGAAAACGATGACGTGATTTGTCTCCCACATATGGGGCAAAGCACAGATTAAAGAAAATGAAGGAAGAACCAGTCTTGGTTCCTTGTATGATAAAATAATTTCATTATTAGTTCCCCATATTGCATCTTTACCATACATGATTCCTTAAGGTATAAATAATTTAACTTTAGTCCTTTACCTTTTAATTTTTTAAATTCGGTCTATGATCTTTATGAAATTTGCACTTCAAGTCCACTCTCCAGCATCCAAGATGCCTTTCAAGAGTATAATGTTAGAAATAAAAGGATCTAATATGTCAAAAAAAATTAAGAATTGAAGATCTAAATGAGAAGTATGAAATTCTTAAGGAAGAAAATATTATCTAAAGTCAAACATACTAGGCTATAGTAAGACGAGCCAAGCATACATAGGACTAAAAACTGCAATTTTTACTCGTGCTTTATCTATCAATGTGCTCTTTACCCTTTGCGCTTAGAATAAAGCTTGAGAGTTGATACATGATTTTTATATATTTCAACTCGTTTATTGACATAAAGCTTTAACTTTCATCTTGTTTCATACTAGTAATTGTCGAGTACCTTAATTAACTCAATTATAAGTATTTGAATGTAGATATTAAGAGAAAGTTGAAAACATATTTCGCTTTTAGAGAAAATAAGGAATTTACTTTGCTACAGTAGCCTAGTGAACTCAAAAAAGATTTTACAACATATGACTATCATTTTTTGGTGTATAAAATGTACAAACGAATATTTCTAGTTTAAAGTCTTCGTTTAAATAGAATTAATATTCTTATGGAAGAAATAGCTAGAGAAGTTAGACATTCAAATTAGGTAGAAGTATAATGTGAACAAACATATTGATTATAACATGTTTGTGTTGAAAATTGTGCCTTAAATTTAAGTGTTTTTCATGCATTTTTCCTAAGCTTCATTAATACATTCATTCCCTTTCAGATTCATTAGTAGATTCATGTATCTCTTGGAATTTACTAGTGCTTTCATATAACTTCGAAATTCATGTACTTGTAATAATGATGGTACGTGTATATTCTTGTGCCTTCACACAATACACTTGGGCACTCCCCTTCCCACAGTGTAGGAGTAGCGTAAGATAAATCTGGATGCTTAACCCGAAAAAAAATATATGAAAACAAGAAAGAGTTTTGAAGGTGTCCTAAGGCATTTACAATGGGTTGCGCTCTTTTGAGTTAAAGAGTGCAATTCACATGCTATATCATCACTTTATTATCCTCTATTTCATTATATTATCACTCACTGTAAATTACACTCTACATAGTATAATAGCATGGACCTATAATCAAATCAAGTATTTATCTTAATAGTTCTCAATACATATCTCATAAATAAATAAATCTATTCTTTGAAAAGTAATTTCATCTATTTTTGGAAAACAAATTTATTAACTTTTGTTGAAATATTTGCATTCTAAAATTTTTTTATTTTCTGAAAAAATAATATTATTAATTTTTGAAAATTAATAGTATATATTTTTATGTATTTCAAAAATAATACATTGTTATTTTCCAAAAATAATTAGGTAATTATTAAACAAATACCCAACACTTTAAAAAATTAGATAAGAGGTTAAAGAAAACAAATGATACAGTAGAGGAAATGATGGAGAGGGAGAGTAAGAAATTGAGAAAACGTTGACAATATTTATAGACAAAATTTTGAAAGTGAAAAAAAAGAATACTGTTGCAAACTGGTGAAATTGAAACAATGCTACCATTATTTTACCATTGCAAACATGTTGAAAATTGGATTCAAGGGACCACTGCAAAAGTTTTGAATAATTGGATAAAATGAAACTATTGCAAAGCTTTGAATAATTGGACAAATGAGTCCCACTCTTTCAGCTTTTTTTGTTTCAATTATGCATGTAGTGACTGTCATGCGTGTAATAGGCATTATATTCTTACTATGGGAGAGTTTATAATGCATGGGTGTAATAAAGGGTAATTGTGGATACGCCAAACAATATTTGACTCCAAAAGGGCCAAAACTAGGGTTCAATGAACTAAATTGTACGGCTTTCTTGCGAACACCATATTCTAAGCCTTTCGAACACCAAATAAAAAGTCCAAAACTTCCCCAGCTGAAAGTTGTGGTGTGTTGTGGACTTTTTCTCACTTCAGCCCACCTCTAAGTGATCCTGTGTGGCCCAATAATTTTCAGCAACCTAGGTGAAGAATATTTTAATGGTTTTGTTATAATCATTCCAAATCATGTACTTTCATAGTTAGGAGTTTATTCTGGTTGCCCATTATGTTGATTGTAGCACTCAAAGTTGATTATAAGTAGGGATAATTTCATAAACGTCCTCTAAGGTTTTAAACAATTTCATTGAGCTCCCTTAAATTATTAAAAATTGTACTTACCGCCCTTTGATTTGATACATTTGGTAACCAAACCTTAGAACTGGTCAAAAATTTAAATGAACATCCTAAAATGTCCTTGGTTTATATAGTTTATATTGCTTTTCAAAACAATCGTAAAATATATAGCATCAATTATAAAAAAAAAAAGCATCAAATTTTCCATACCTATATTTATTATTTAATAAACAATTATTACAATAGTTTTATCACTATGACAAGCTACTGTACATAGTGCTTTACTTGGGATACGCATTCCCTGAAGGTCGGAGAAGAAAGTATTATCATAATCGTTTTAGAGTTTGTAGATTTTTGAAATGTTAGAGGTATCAATAATTTAGTAGTAGTTTTGGACAGTTTCTTTTTAAATCACAGTTGTTTTTGGTGCAAAGAAAAAAAGGATCAACAAAAAATTAGATTAGATTCAAAGTTGTCAAAAAAATGGTCACTAATTCAACATTTGGTAATGATAACGACTAGAAGCAATATTTATAGTTTATAGTTCTGTGGTTTTACATGTAAAATATGAAAAAAAAAAGAGGAATAAGAAGAGAAAAGAAAAAGAAAAAAATAATTATAAATATCATTCTTTCTATATGCATACCCAACAAAGGGAGTTTTATTAAAATGGTAAGACTAATATTGTCATTTTAAATGGGCAAGGAGGTAAGTGTAATTTTTAAAATCTCAAGGGATCTCATTGAAATTGTTAGAAACCTCAGGGAAGATTTTTGAAATTATTCCTTAAATTTAATCAAAAGAGAATATGAAAATATTCATGGGACATATATCAATTGGCCAAGAGGAAATAGATGGATCGGTTGGTTCAGAGAAAAAAGTATAAATATAAAATTTTGAATTCAAATCCTTTCCCACCGTATCATTCGAGTCTCCAAAAACCTGAGTAAAGTTGTCCACATATAAAAAATGGAGCAAGTAAGAATCACAAGGCTAGATATCGGTTACACATTGTGAATGGTATCTTCTCCCATCTAAAACATTGCCCCTTAATTGAAGGTCGAAACTTGAATTAAAGAACAAGAAAAGGGATCGTCCGCAAGCTATGCTTGACCCAATCACTACCCGGTCAATCTGTCAAATTCTCCACATGGACCCCCTGAATGTAGAAGAAAGAATATAACAAATGTTTAGAGTCGACTTGATTTCTAATAGCCCAGTAAATAGTATATGCTTGTATTAGCCTGCATTTCGGTTCTAACTCTTCAGACTATTACCACTAATTCTTAGTCGACCCATGGAAGTTTTCCACTTAAATACTAAGAATTGATATCAAACATTTAAAAATAGGTCTGTGGTATTATACCCATGGATGTTGCTTCGGTATGTTTACATGTCAAAACAGAGGTGTGGAAAGTTAACGGAAAAGACATTCAAGCATTTTTGGCCACAAACGGTAGGGGAAGTGTGTTGGGCGGGCACGTGGAAAGGGCTTTTGTGACGTGCAACCGGAAGATCTATTGGGGGTTGAAGAGGACTCCAGCCGGGCATGTCAAATGTGGAGGGGCCGAAATTAAGCAACCGGGAAAGTGAGGGTTTGTACGCGAAAGTACGGCATGGAAAAAAGGCGCGAAGCTTACTGGATAAGCTAAAGAGTGCAGGCGTATTAGAAAGGAAAAAGCGCCAAAACCTGAGCAGGAGGAATAGCAGAAGATAGGGATTTGTTATGGAGCTGGCGGCGGAAATAGATGCTTCGGATATGCAGTGGGACAGTGAAGGAGAAAGCGAAAATGTAGTATCGCCGATGCATGAGAGTGGAACACCTTCGAATTTTAAAAGTTGCAACAGTGAACGGAAGGCCATTCGTCGGACGGCGGAAACAATGGTAGTATCGCTGATGCATGAGAGTGGAACACCTTCGAATTATAAAAGTTGCAGCAGTGAAAGGAAGGCCATTCGTCGGACGGCGGAAACAATGGTAAGCCACTCAACTCATTCCGTGAAGAATATGGTGGATTGGATCTCGGATGAGCAGCGGCAGGCTGTCAGAGAGTTTGGATTCGGGTCAATTTTGAATGTGAAGGGAGTAGAGGTTGACGAAGAGATGTTGAAGTGGCTGGTGGATAACTTTGATGTAGATCGGAGGACACTGAACGTTCATGGGTACTGTCTACAGGTGACAGCCGAGGATGTGGAATGTGTACTTGGTTTGAGCAGCCGTGGGAAAGATATTGAAAGCGAAAAGTGAAGGCAAGAGATGGATACAGAGTTGGAAAGAGAATTGAATATCAGAATAAATAGTGGTGAAATTGTAGCGGAGGAATTGAGGCACAATATATGTAGTTTGCATAACGAAGGCTTAGAATTCAAAGTGAAGTTCGTATTGTTTGTTGTTGGTAGGTTGTTAGCACCAAGTTTGGATGACACAGTGAGCCGGTCTCTGGTGGCTGTAGTGGCTACAGAGGAGAATATGGAAAATTTGAACTGGTCGAAATTCATACTTGACAATTTGGTGAAGAGCATCCGTGATAGAGACGGCAACGGAATAGCGGGATGTGCACTTTTCTTGATGGTATAAGAAAGACGCACCATTTTGTATTAGAGATAGGAATTGCTGGAATAATGAAATTAAACTTTGATAGAAAAGACCTGTAAATGATGGTAGGCGTTTTTGTCCGTGCAGATTTACTATCTGGAACGATTCTATATCGAGGGTGAGGACGAGTTTCGCAAGTTCCAGCCGAGAGGGTCGAGGCTAAGATTTTGGGGAAGGTACGAGATTAATGAAAGCGTGCGAATATTGAGGAGGAATCACATATTTGAGGGGGAACAGGTAATGTAAAATCCTTTCGTGTGAATTGTTGTTGAAATTGCAATCTGCATTTTGTGACGTTACTAGTAGTACAAAACTGAAGAGTTGTAGTGACAGGGCAATGTGCAGTTTTACAATAACATAAGCTGTAGAGAAGACATTGATAGAAGACTGATTGAAATTGAATGTGGTAATAAAGATGTGAATGATAGTATTGGTAGAATGGAAGCAATGATTGAATGTCGTTTTGAAAGGCTGAGGAGCATGTATGAAAGTGGAAGGGTGTGCAAAACAAACCGGGCACTTGGTGTGGAGGGTGGGCAGAAGGACGATTGGCGCGGTAATGTTAAAAGAGGGAGTGAGTTACATAAATTTAGTCCTACAACGCCAGATGTTAGGTCCAAAAGCAGGAGTGAAAATGATAGAGTCACTACGAATAGTACTGTAATGGGTGAAAAGAGTGCATCGAAAATTACAAAGTGGAGGAGTAGAAAGAGACTAAGGATGGACAATACGGAGAAGCCTGTGGGGGAAGACAAACAAAACAGAAGGCAAGGTAAAAGAATAAAGGTATGCATCGGTTTGTGCCAAGGTATTTCTAGCATTAGAAAAGTAAAGTATAAATTGTAGTTTTATGTACAGATGGATAGCAGTGTGATGAACAAGTGTCAAACGAAGATCGTTGCTTTATTGGCAAAGGTGAGTATTCCAACGTTCCAGAATTACTAAAGTATGGGAAATTATAGACAATGAAAGATGACATATTTTTGTGGTAGCAGGAAACGAGGCTGGCATCTATCGGGGAAAAATTGAGTGAGGGACGAGCAAAAATACTGAAGTTCTTGTTTGACACTCAGCTGTCGCAAGGGTATGTACTGGATCATGGATTTGTTAAATCAACAGTTCTATTTTGTTTTATCCTCTATTTGAAATTGCAATGGGAAAGGGGACAGAAAAGTATTTGCAATTATAAGGTTGACTAAATATGTAGTATGATTATCCCCATAGGGGAGAGGGCATAGGAACGAAAATCTTCGAAACAGTTAAAATTGGTTTACAAGTGACCATAAAACTTACAATTTGTGTGCTGTCAATCATGCCACCTTATATAAAAAGCAAGGGTAGGTAACATGGTTGCATATAGAATAAAAGGTGAGTATTCCAGAAGTTTGAGAATCGAAGTACAATGATAACTCAATGACCCTTATGGTGAGTACATAACCGCCTTAGGCTAACTCAATGACCCTAAGGACCGATTGAGTCATTGAAACCGTGATTGCTGGTTGTATTAGTGAGGAAGACCGAACCTACTCTGGCCGTTTTAACTCGAGTCATTGAAAATGATGATATCAAGTTTGTAGATTATGAAACCGTAATACACATAGGGAAAAGATTAATGTACGCTGTTGTAATGACAGGGAAGTACTGGTGTCAATTAAGGGGCAGACAACAAGTCAGGATGCAATGGGGTCGTTGCTTCCTGAAAAACCCATGGCATGTGATGTGAGTAAATCGAGGGATTGAAATTGGGTGGTGTTGTGTGGACTGTTTCACGGAGGACGAAGTGATGTGACTTGAGTTTGGTGCAGATAATCAATTGCTATTGTGCGATGAAAATAGCAAGGCAGCAAAGGCGTCCTGACGATCAGTCAATGCGATGGTGGTTCATGCCAACTTGGTTTCAGGTACAAGTGTTCGGCCAAAGTTAGGGGCTTGTGAGTACGTACATTCATATTAAAATGTCATATTTTACTGTCGTGTTGTAGCAAGAGATTTTGGAGTTCAACAAATCAGTAGACGAGCTGTACTGTACATATCTACAGGAATGTAAAGTAGGAGGTAATATAAAAAAGTGTGAGAAGGTACGAGCAGCTGCCCTGTTATGTAGCATAATGGAATAGATACAGATTGCCATGATGATGACTAACTAACCGCTGCTATGCTTCAGATATTCGTGCCAATGTGGCACGATGAGCATTGGTATATGTGTGTGGTGGACATGGGAAGCGAAGAAGTATTAATTTATGATTCAATGAGAGGAGACGAGCAAACGGAAATGAATAGGCGCAGCTCCGTGGAGACAGTGGTAAACTAAGTTGGTTTGTCAAACATTTCATGAACACGACCATCACCTTTACAATTGGTGGCAGTAAACTTAAAATTGCATATGTTTTTCTTGTATGGCCGTCAGATTGAAAGGTTGGAAGCAGCGCTGACTTATGGTTTGGAGGGGCAGTATTCGTCATGCCTTTGGCTGTACAAAATAAAAGCTGCAGCCACATGTCCACAGCAACGGAATGCGTAAGTTGCATGTGCATAGGTTTGGAAGTTTTTTCCATAGTTCAGCAACGGTTGTCTATATATGTGGTTATGGTTTGTAATGCAGGTGGGATTGTGGGTTATTCATGCTGAAGTACATGGATATGTTATCAAGTGGAATTGGAAGCTGGAAATGGAATCAGGTAAGGAAAAAGGAATGGCGTCGTATGCTGTAACAGTAAGTGTGTATGCTTGCATTGGTTGCGAACGATGGAGATAGTAACAAATTTATGGGTGCAGTACAATTCGGAGCAGGAGCGGCGCAAAGTAGCACTGTCTTTGGTTCTGGATGATGCCAACGTTGTCCGTCATCAAATTATGCGGAAAGCGAACACGCACAGGAGGTTGGAGATGAATAAAGTTGAGGTTCAATGAAGGTGGCAAGATAGAGAGACAAAGTAGCGGCATTTTGTGGAAAGGGCCATGTTTTAGGCGGTGTCATAGTCGGATGGACGTCGTCGTAGCCTAAAATGTAGAAGACGGAGACAGAGAGTCCAAAAGCTGCCATAGTAAGGCAAGCGGTTGGTGTGTATCTATGAGTTTCATTAGAGGAAGGGAAAGCAAAGTTCAACCGAGCAAACTCGCTGTCTATTGGTGCGGGGAGACGTTGCCATGGGGATAACGAGTACCACAATCTTCATGTGGTCGAGAGTTAAGAGAAGATTTGTGGTTGGTTATGAGTAGCGTACAGTGATCCATGGTATGCAGTCATTAGAAATAAATGAAAAAAGATTGAAATATTTTATTTGTGGTAATTAAATTTATGTATCGCGAGAGTTTATGAATTAGGTGTCTTGACGTATCCGAAACAATTTGTCTTAACACGGAGTTTTAACCTGCAATAGGTTAGTTTCTTGCTTTGCATTCTATGCTAACGGGTAAATGGCACTCAAGTATAATATCGATCCGATTTTATCGAACAAATAAAGTGGCCATACATAGCTGGTGTTTTATTGCAAACCGTGTTCAATTAAATTTTATCCGATAAGTGAATTAGTAAGTATGGGATATTGGTACTCTGTGTCATAGTGGAGGAAATCGATAAAGAGCCGGTGTTTTATTGGAAAAGGGGTTTTACTAGAGAACTGATTGATAAATAAATGTATTAATGGAAAAATGGGTGCCTTGTTCTTATAATGGAGGAAGGTCATAAAGAGCTGGTCTTTTATGGGAAAAGTGATACATTACGGAAGTGTCCGCTATTTGGTTTATGAAATTATCCCAAAAATATTAGAATTAATTTATTTATTTATATAAAAAATTATAATATATATTTTAGTATAATTTACTGATTGATTTTAATTTTATTCGATAAAAAAATTGTTTTATGGAAAAGGGTACTCTGTTGTTATATTGGAGAAAAGCCATAAAAAGCTGGGGTTTTATTGCAAAACGAGTTATCATATATTTTATCCGATAAATGAATCTATTAATGGAAAAATGGGTGCATTGTTAGATTAATGGAGGAAGGTAATAAAGAGCTGGTCTTTTATGGGAAAGTGATACATTACGGAAGTGACCGCTATTTGGTTTATGAAATTATCCCAAAAAATTTAGAATTAGTTTATTTATTTATATAAAAAATTATAATATATATTTTAGTATAATTTACTGATTGATTTTAATTTTATTGGATAAAAAAATTGTTTTATGGAAAAGGGTACTCTGTTGTTATATTGGAGAAAAGCCATAAAAAGCTGGGGTTTTATTGCAAAACGAGTTATCATATATTTTATCCGATAAATGAATCTATTAATGGAAAAATGGGTGCATTGTTAGATTAATGGAGGAAGGTAATAAAGAGCTGGTCTTTTATGGGAAAGTGATACATTACGGAAGTGACCGCTATTTGGTTTATGAAATTATCCCAAAAAATTTAGAATTAATTTATTTATTTATATAAAAAATTATAATATATATTTTAGTATAATTTACTGATTGATTTTAATTTTATTGGATAAAAAAATTGTTTTATGGAAAAGGGTACTCTGTTGTTATATTGGAGAAAAGCCATAAAAAGCTGGGGTTTTATTGCAAAACGAGTTATCATATATTTTATCCGATAAATGAATCTATTAATGGAAAAATGGGTGCATTGTTAGATTAATGGAGGAAGGTAATAAAGAGCTGGTCTTTTATGGGAAAGTGATGCATTACGGAAGTGTCCGCTATTTGGTTTATGAAATTATCCCAAAAATATTAGAATTAATTTATTTATTTATATAAAAAATTATAATATATATTTTAGTATAATTTACTGATTGATTTTAATTTTATTGGATAAAAAAATTGTTTTATGGAAAAGGGTACTCTGTTGTTATATTGGAGAAAAGTCATAAAAAGCTGGGGTTTTATTGCAAAACGAGTTATCATATATTTTATCCGATAAATGAATCTATTAATGGAAAAATGGGTGCATTGTTGTTATAATGGAGGAAGGTAATAAAGAGCTGGTCTTTTATGGGAAAGTGATACATTACGGAAGTGACCGGTATTTGGTTTATGAAATTATCCCAAAAAATTTAGAATTAGTTTATTTATTTATATAAAAAATTATAATATACATTTTAGTATAATTTACTGATTGATTTTAATTTTATTGGGAAAAAAATTGTTTTATGGAAAAGGGTACTCTGTTGTTATATTGGAGAAAAGCCATAAAAAGCTGGGGTTTTATTGCAAAACGAGTTATCATATATTTTATCCGATAAATGAATCTATTAATGGAAAAATGGGTGCATTGTTGTTATAATGGAGGAAGGTAATAAAGAGCTGGTCTTTTATGGGAAAGTGATACATTACGAAAGTGACCGGTATTTGGTTTATGAAATTATCCCAAAAAATTTAGAATTAGTTTATTTATTTATATAAAAAATTATAATATATTTTTATTTAATACACTGTGTAATTGTACTAATATTTTTTACAATTATAGAGAATATTATATATTAATAAGTATAATTTTTAGTATATATTACTATATTTGTAATAACAAATATAATTATGTAATATATTATTACTACATACACATATATATTATAAATATATGGACATATATATTTGCATGATGGGAAACATCTGTGCCTGCGTCATGTGCATCCCTTCAATAACGTATTCCAATTTGTACAACGAATGCATCAATACAGGCCCAGAAATGTATTGTAAGTTCTCCAAGCCTGTCAGCAGCATAGACATCCCCATTCAAAAGTGAGGCAATCTTAAGCTCCTAGTCCAGCAGCTAATTTTCCCTATAGAATGACATATTCAACCAGGGGTTAGCTAAAGGAATACATTACTCATACAGACTTCGTGTTGGGTTTGAAGATTCCATTGCTGGACTTTATTTTGGTACAGACGCAAAGCAAGGAGCCTAGCTCAATTAATGTCAACCATTGCTCCCTGACCAACTGTTAGTATTGCACGTATCCGAGAGGTTAACCAGACGTTCAGATTTAGTGAGTGACATTTAGATCCTTAATGTTTAGACGATAAGTTGCCAACAAACAATTAGAATGAAAACAGGCTAAACTTACTACATGCCAATGTGGTTTGAAGTATATGGCTGACGCATCCTGCATTTGACAGCAATTAAAGGCATTATCTGATCATTTTTCCTCATGTGCATTCGGGAACCTGCATACAATATACGTCATTCCCAACTTCGACATTTTTAGAATTTGCATAAATTAACTCAGCGATGGCCCTTTGCAAACTAAAACAGAAGGGAAGAAAGTAGTACCAACATATATGAATTAGACAGACCCAGTGTCTGACTAAAGCACAAAAGTTTTTAACCTGTGTGTCCCATCAGAAGATAGGTTCTCTCCTTCCAATGGTTTGGAGAAGCTTCCGTACAGTGAACGGCCCATAAACTGATCTTCCTCATGCTTTCAAATTTTCCTTTTTTTCTTGGTCTGTGCATATGATCAGACGCAATTTTAGCTATCAAAAAAACGAAATGAACTATTGTCAACATAGTCCTGAACATGAATGCATCTAAATACCTCCGGAGGATATATGTTTGGGGCTTCACGTTTGCGCGTCACTTGCTTTGCTGTGTTCTGCAGTCCAAGCTTGCTGACAACATTAACATAAAAGTTCCAATCCACACTGCCTTCTGTTACGGGTGATTGTCCAAAACGGTTTTGCTTAATGAAATCTTGTACATCATCAGCACGGGCCAATTTCTTCAGGTGTCCTACAAAATCTCCTTCAGGATCTGCAAATAAGTTTTGTGTCAGGCCAATCTTTGAACGGATGCTCTTCCGTAGCAAAAGCCACATTTCAAAGCCAAAAAGACCAGGTCTTACCCAAATAATTATCTTCTACAGTGTAACATGTATAAGAGGTGGGAAAGATGGCATTGTACGGCTGAAGAACGAGTAATATGGAAACAGTTAGACCTGATCATGTTGTTTGTGCATACTGGAACATATACAACATAACGATCAGTTCCCGTATGGTGCATTTACAGAATTAAGGACGGATTTATACGGAGAATCATCGACTAATATCGTGTTAGAGCTGTTGTACGACTTATATTCTCCCCACACACGTTTCAGGTCCTTAAACATCACCGTTTTGTCTGGATTTTCCCTAAGCCTGGTTTGTGTCATAGTGCACCGCGACTGATCCTGCACAATATTGATTGTTCTCGACTTTGATTTATCAGAAGTCTTACACACGGACTGACTACACACAATCGAAATAATTTGTGAATGACATCTCACCCAAACAAATAACAGTCTCTGCTCCAAACGTTCATTCATTTTTTTGGATAGACTGTCCAACACTGGTTGAATGTTGTGGCTGCAGAATACACAACTGTCTTGAATTAAGGGAACAACAGAAAAACTTGTGGACGTTCTAGTTAATCAAGTAATTGAAATATAGGTTGGCGGATACCTTAGCTTTGATGACCAAACAGCCACCTCAAAATATGACAGACAGACCTGCAAAAATTCACAGCAATGTGGTCTGAAGTTAAAGTCCCGATTTCTGGTCATCCTTGTAAATGCACTGCCCAGAAGCACTCCATTCAAATCAAGAATAAGAAGTTTCTTCTTTGAATCATTGCTGGACGCAAGTTCTTGCGGGTTTTTTTTCACCCTTGTACCTTCGGCTGGGGAAAAATTGAAGGCATACAGCATTTCAGCACATGGATTGTTTTGTGAGATCAAATTTGAATGTCATAATGAGAAATCAAACAAGAGGAATTGGAAAGTGTAAAGCAAAGTTCTGGGGCCGAGGATTTATTACAATGTTGTCACAAGGAGATGCATCGGAACAGAGGTACATACACTTTTTATGGTTTCCTTTATACAATGATTAATTTCGTACCAATAATTTGCTACAGCCCTAAAGAATTTAAAATTTAATATTGCCTTCATATGCAACGAACCAATTACAGTAAAGGCGAGACATAATGTACCGTTCCCTGTTTCGTGATGGCCCACATCCTTGGTAGCATCATCTTGCAAATCTCCTCTGGTTACAGCCTCATGTGCCTGTTTATTTTCTATCAGGAAAGCAGCATAAGCGAACGGGTCCGCAAGTTTACCCAAAGCGATCTCCCAGGCAATAAATTTTCTAGCAATGACAACATCAAGCTGTACATACATTCAGAAACAATGTCAGACGCAATAGAGTCAGCTTGCCACAAGGGGTTGTCAATGTGTGCACTCACAAATTCTGGCCGACACCCCTTTGCCCAACATTGCGCAAACTTCAAAGTGAAAACCCCGCAACTCGCCCCGTCTGTCTGTTTTAGTTTGTGTTTTACAAGAATAAATGTCCAGGGTTGATTTTCGTGGAAAATTTCCATCAAAATCCATTCCTAAAAAAGGAAATAAATACAGCAGGTTTCGAATGTTAGAAAAATGTTGCCTTCTTCGGAAACGAAGCTAAGGTACGCTTTTGGAGTATACTCACCACAGATTGCATCAAACCTTGGTAGATGGTTTTGTAATTGTCCATAGAATCAACAATGTACACCTGTTTGTCCTTGACATGTGCAATCATGAGCAACCAATGATTTGAATAAATGATTGGGAAAAAAATCTGCAATCGCATACAACAAGCAATGTTACCAAAATGTGTTAAAAGCTAAGGCATGTTAGGCTAAATCCAATTCCACTAACATGCAGCTGCTACTCATATTGTATAAGAATGTTAAGGCGAGAATGATAGCTAATGTTTACCTTTTCAGGATTTGACTGATAGTCGTCATTGCTTTGATCAACGAATGTCTTTTTGGTTGCGGGAGATATGCATGGATAGTCTAAGACGCATTTAAGCTACAACCAAGTGATTGAGAAGCAAGTATTAGGTCCACATTTTGCAAGGCACAACAGCACATATAATAATTTTCGTTACGTACCCAAAACATAGGATTGAAGAAAACGAATTGCTTATATTCTTTCTGGAGTAAGTGAAGGTACTGGGTCACAACCTTCAGAGAATGGAACAAATTCAAACATTCAACATCGAGTGGACAATTTTTAGCGAGATTAGTGAACAAGGTAGGCCTGTGCAATCGCATAAAAAACTTACTTTGTCACTGATTAGTGTGTCCTGAAGCATCACTTCCTCCAGTTCTTCTCTTGTAATATCAAAGAGATGCTGCCTATCTAGTGTACTCACACAGCTGTGAACAATGATTGAGATGATTACAATAATCAGATGAAAGCGAGATCAGTGTTAGCCAAAGAAAATACCGATACTTTAACATACATCTGCGGGACGAGTTCTCTGACATGAAAGCGTACGGCTTCTTTCAATTCATCAGGTGCTACGCCGGAAGCTTGTGGTAGACACTGGACAATAAAGGTATTAGCATATATAAAGGGGATTACAGGAGAGCGCAAGAGCATGTCTTACATCTCGTAGAAATGGCAATTTCTCAATTCCGCGGTCCTTCACTTCGATGGCACCAACCCTTTGTAAAATTTGT